>NC_134509.1:508119-655619 GCF_027942865.1 Odontesthes bonariensis | reverse complement strand
GCGCATGTCACGTGAACAGAGTATAATCGCAGCCTTTGCGATTAGAAAATTGCACTTGGTCATATCGCGATATTATCGCAAATGCAATATATCGTTCAGCCCTACCTCAGACGCCCTGATATATGCTCCCAGGAACAGGAAGAAGGAGTTTTACACCTCAGACGCCCTGATATATGCTCCCAGGAACAGGAAGAAGGAGTTTTACACCTCAGACGCCCTGATATATGCTCCCAGGAACAGGAAGAAGGAGTTTTACACCTCAGACGCCCTGATATATGCTCCCAGGAACAGGAAGAAGGAGTTTTACACCTCAGACGCCCTGATATATGCTCCCAGGAACAGGAAGAAGGAGTTTTACTCCTCAGACGCCCTGATATATGCTCCCAGGAACAGGAAGAAGGAGTTTTACACCTCAGACGCCCTGATATATGCTCCCAGGAACAGGAAGAAGGAGTTTTACACCTCAGACGCCCTGATATATGCTCCCAGGAACAGGAAGAAGGAGTTTTACACCTCAGACCCCCTGATATATGCTCCCAGGAACAGGAAGAAGGAGTTTTACACCTCAGACGCCCTGATATATGCTCCCAGGAACAGGAAGAAGGAGTTTTACTCCTCAGACGCCCTGATATATGCTCCCAGGAACAGGAAGAAGGAGTTTTACACCTCAGACGCCCTGATATATGCTCCCAGGAACAGGAAGAAGGAGTTTTACACCTCAGACGCCCTGATATATGCTCCCAGGAACAGGAAGAAGGAGTTTTACACCTCAGACGCCCTGATATATGCTCCCAGGAACAGGAAGAAGGACTTTTACAGCTCAGACGCCCTGATATATGCTCCCAGGAACAGGAAGAAGGAGTTTTACTCCTCAGACGCCCTGATATATGCTCCCAGGAACAGGAAGAAGGAGTTTTACACCTCAGACGCCCTGATATATGCTCCCAGGAACAGGAAGAAGGAGTTTTACACCTCAGACGCCCTGATATATGCTCCCAGGAACAGGAAGAAGGAGTTTTACACTTCAGACGCCCTGATATATGCTCCCAGGAACAAGAAGAAGGAGTTTTACACCTCAGACGCCCTGATATATGCTCCCAGGAACAGGAAGAAGGAGTTTTACACCTCAGACGCCCTGATATATGCTCCCAGGAACAGGAAGAAGGAGTTATACACCTCAGACGCCCTGATATATGCTCCCAGGAACAGGAAGAAGGAGTTATACACCTCAGACGCCCTGATATACGCTCCCAGGAACAGGAAGAAGGAGTTTTACACCTCAGATGCCCTGATATATGCTCCCAGGAACAGGAAGAAGGAGTTTTACTCCTCAGATGCCCTGATATATGCTCCCAGGAACAGGAAGAAGGAGTTTATTATGGAAGCTTTATTGATGGGTTTTTTTCCTGACTAAAAACACTGTTTTAACGCGGACTAAAGTGCGTTTAGAACGGTTTCGTGTGGTCTGGGCTCAGATGAAAGAGGTGTTTCAGTGATGCACAAACGTGAAACTGTTAAAGATACAAGGCTACATTTTTAAATAATGGAAATAATGATTAGACATCACAGCACAAACTCTCAGATTAGTCATTCACAGTCTGAGCAGGAAATATGTGACGGCAGAAAACCACGAGCTTCTCTAATCAGAGGGAAAAAGCAGTTGTTTTAACTGCGACTGAGAAGAAAAACTGCAGAGAATCCATCAGGAAATGTTTTACTCGCAGCTTTAAAGCAGCCCTCAGGCCCAAACTACGCCCAAATTTCCTGCCCTGAACACAACTTGTTGCAGTTTGAACACTAAGTTTCTGTGTTTGCAAACAGATCTGCAGTTACACAAGCAGCGAGTCAGAGATCCGCTGTGGTTTACAGGCACGAAGATGAGTCACCCGCCACACCACGGGGGCGTGTCCAGGCCGCCGCCGCCGGGCCCAGCCATGTAGGGACGGGCTGTCGGTCCTCACAGAGGCACAAACACCTACACGTGTGTGTGTGTGTGTCACTCTGATGTATAGTTTAATGTCTCTCGCCCTCTAACAATAGCTGGCAAGCCTCTTCCTGTGCTGCTGTGGGCCAATCAGGGCCCAGCAGGGCGGCGCCCTCTAATCACAGCTGATCCGGTTCGGCTGCTTCCCAGCAAACCGATTCACAGAATGCACACCTCTGCTTTCATGTGCACCAACTGGTCCTTTAACCATAAGAAAACCCCTCAGAAACCACCTCCTAACTGAGCATTTCCAGTTAAACATGTAAAACTGGATGATAAATACATTTTCAGCATTATTATCTGACCTAATAATATGAATAATAATATGAATAATAACTATAATATTCATATTATTATTACGCTAACAGAGGAGCAGCTGTTTTCTCCGGTGAATAAGACGTTTACTCACGCTGTAAATACCTCCCACTCTCTGTCATTGAGCTCTGTTTAATGTAAATACTCAATTAATTCAATTCAATTTAATTCAATTCAATTCATTTTTATTTATATAGCGCCAAATACAACAAATGTCATCTCAAGGCACATAGATAGTAAGTCCAATTCAATCCAATTGGAATTCAATTAATTAATAATAATCATAATTCATAAAATAATCCAATTCGTTCATATAGAGCCAATTCAAAAACAATTAAACATCCTTATTTCTCACGTCATATTGTGTTTGTAAATATTAGAGCTCAGTTTGTTCTTTATTCTGTGTTTGTTCAGAGAGCCAGAAGCTAACAGAGTAACATCCTGCCCTATAAAGCTGCTTCTGGTGATCAGATCTGCTGGATGAGTTACTTTAAAGGACGTAAACAGAGTAATGAGTCATGGAGGGAAACCTCCCTTCTCTGTTGGGGCGCCCCACAGCTGGGTACTGGGCCTCCTATTCTCTGCTCCACAAGTGGGAACCCCTACAGATGCTACAGAACCTCCTACAGATGCTACAGAACTCCTACAGATGCTACAGAACCTCCTACAGATGCTACAGAACTCCTACAGATGCTACAGAACCTCCTACAGATGCTACAGAACTCCTACAGATGCTACAGAACCCCCTACAGATGCTACAGAACCTCCTACAGATGCTCCAGAACTCCTACAGATGCTCCAGAACCCCTACAGATGCTACAGAACCCCTACAGATGCTACAGAACTCCTACAGATGCTACAGAACCTCCTACAGATGCTCCAGAACTCCTACAGATGCTACAGAACCCCCTACAGATGCTACAGAACTCCTACAGATGCTACAGAACCCCTACAGATGCTACAGAACTCCTACAGATGATACAGAACCCCTACAGATGCTACAGAACTCCTACAGATGCTACAGAACTCCTACAGATGCTACAGAACCCCTACAGATGCTACAGAACTCCTACAGATGGTACAGAACCTCCTACAGATGCTACATAACTCCTACAGATGCTACAGAACCCCCTACAGATGCTACAGAACTCCTACAGATGCTACAGAACCTCCTACAGATGGTACAGAACTCCTACAGATGCTACAGAACCCCCTACAGATGCTACAGAACCTCCTACAGATGCTACAGAACCTCCTACAGATGCTACAGAACCTCCCACAGATGGTACAGAACTCATACAGATGCTACAGAACTCCTACAGATGCTACAGAACCCCCTACAGATGCTACAGAACCTCCTACAGATGCTACAGAACCCCCTACAGATGCTACAGAACTCCTACAGATGCTACAGAACCTCCTACAGATGCTACAGAACCCCCTACAGATGCTACAGAACCCCCTACAGATGCTACAGAACCTCCTACAGATGCTACAGAACCTCCTACAGATGCTACAGAACCCCCTACAGATGCTACAGAACCTCCTACAGATGCTACAGAACTCATACAGATGCTACAGAACCTCCTACAGATGCTACAGAACCCCCTACAGATGCTACAGAACCTCCTACAGATGCTACAGAACTCCTACAGATGCTACAGAACCCCCCCACAGATGCTACAGAACCTCCTACAGATGCTACAGAACTCCTACATATGCTACAGAACCTCCTACAGATGCTACAGAACTCCTACAGATGCTACAGAACCTCCTACAGATGCTACAGAACCCCCTACAGATGCCACAGAACCCCTACAGATGCTACAGAACCCCCTACAGATGCTACAGAACCTCCTACAGATGCTACAGAATCTCCTACAGATGCTACAGAACCCCCTACAGATGCTACAGAACCCCTACAGATGCTACAGAACCTCCTACAGATGCTACAGAACCCCCTACAGATGCCACAGAACCTCCTACAGATGCTACAGAACCCCCTACAGATGCCACAGAACCCCTACAGATGCTACAGAACCCCCTACAGATGCTACAGAACCTCCTACAGATGCTACAGAATCTCCTACAGATGCTACAGAATCTCCTACAGATGCCACAGAACCCCTACAGATGCTACAGAACCTCCTACAGATGCTACAGAACCCCCTACAGATGCTACAGAACACTCTAGAGATGCCACAGAACCCCCTACAGATGCTACAGAACCCCCTACAGATGTTACAGAACCTCCTACAGATGCTACAGAACCCCCTACAGATGCCACAGAACCCCCCCACAGATGCTACAGAACCCTCTACAGGTGCCACAGAACCCCCCCACAGATGCTACAGAACCCTCTACAGATGCTACAGAACCCCCTACAGATGCTACAGAACCCCCTACAGGTGCCACAGAACCCCCCCACAGATGCTACAGAACCCTCTACAGATGCCACAGAACCCCCTACAGATGCTACAGAACCTCCTACAGATGCTACAGAATCTCCTACAGATGCCACAGAACCCCTACAGATGCTACAGAACCTCCTAGAGATGCCACAGAACCTCCTACAGATGCTACAGAACCTCCTACAGATGCCACAGAACCTCCTACAGATGCTACAGAACCCCCTACAGATGCCACAGAACCCCTACAGATGCTACAGAACCCCCTATAGATGCTACAGAACCCCCTATAGATGCTACAGAACCTCCTACAGATGCTACAGAATCTCCTACAGATCCCACAGAACCCCTACAGATGCTACAGAACCTCCTACAGATGCTACAGAACCCTCTACAGATGCCACAGAACCCCCTACAGATGCTACAGAACCCCCCACAGATGCTACAGAACCCCTACAGATGCTACAGAACCTCCTACAGATGCTACAGAACCCCCTACAGATGCCACAGAACCCATACAGATGCTACAGAACCCCCTACAGATGCTACAGAACCTCCTACAGATGCTACAGAACTCCTACAGATGCCACAGAACCCCCTACAGATGCTACAGAACCCTCTACAGATGCCACAGAACCTCCTACAGATGCTACAGAACCCCCTACAGATGCCACAGAACCCCTACAGATGCTACAGAACCCCCCAGAGATGCTACAGAACCCCCTACAGATGCTACAGAACCCTCTACAGATGCCACAGAACCTCCTACAGATGCTACAGAACCCTCTACAGATGCCACAGAACCTCCTACAGATGCTACAGAACTCCTACAGATGCCACAGAACCTCCTACAGATGCTACAGAACCCCTACAGATGCCACAGAACCTCCTACAGATGCTACAGAACCCCCTACAGATGCCACAGAACCCCTACAGATGCTACAGAACCCCCCACAGATGCTACAGAACCTCCTACAGATGCCACAGAACCTCCTACAGATGCTACAGAACCCCCTACAGATGCCACAGAACCCCCTACAGATGCTACAGAACCTCCTACAGATGCTACAGAACCCCCTACAGATGCCACAGAACCCCCTACAGATGCTACAGAACCTCCTACAGATGCCACAGAACCCCCTACAGATGCTACAGAACCCTCTACAGATGCCACAGAACCTCCTACAGATGCTACAGAACCTCCTACAGATGCTACAGAACCCTCTACAGATGCCACAGAACCCCCTACAGATGCTACAGAACCCCCTACAGATGCCACAGAACCTCCTACAGATGCTACAGAACCTCCTACAGATGCTACAGAACCCTCTACAGATGCCACAGAACCTCCTACAGATGCTACAGAACCCCCTACAGATGCCACAGAACCCCCTACAGATGCTACAGAACCTCCTACAGATGCTACAGAACCCCCTACAGATGCTACAGAACCTCCTACAGATGCCACAGAACCTCCTACAGATGCTACAGAACCCCCTACAGATGCCACAGAACCCCCTACAGATGCTACAGAACCTCCTACAGATGCTACAGAACCCCCTACAGATGCTACAGAACCTTCTACAGATGCTACAGAACCCCCTACAGATGCCACAGAACCCCTACAGATGCTACAGAACCCCCTACAGATGCTACAGAACCCCCTACAGATGCCACAGAACCCCTACAGATGCTACAGAACCCCCTACAGATGCTACAGAACCTCCTACAGATGCTACAGAACCCCCTACAGATGCTACAGAACCTCCTACAGATGCTACAGAACCCCCTACAGATGCTACAGAACCCCCTACAGATGCTACAGAACCCCCTACAGATGCTACAGAACTCCTACAGATGCTACAGAACCCCCTACAGATGCTACAGAACCCCTACAGATGCTACAGAACCCCCCCACTGATGCTACAGAACCCCTACAGATGCTACAGAACCTGGCGTTCTGCTGTTCCATCAGCCAAACAGGTCACATGACCCTCTTCTCCTCATTGACCTCCACCGACTGCCTGGGTCAGTCCTGCTCAGACTGAATCCCTGACCCCAGAGTTCCTGACTGGACTCCTAAGGAATCCTCTTATTGACCTCTGACCTCCTGAGTATCTCTGGGAGGAAACACTCACCCAGGGCTCCCTGACAGATGTCGGTCCTGGAGGCTCCGCCCACGATGAACTCCGGGTTTGAGACCAGTTCCTGAAGGACGGAACCAGAACCGATCAGTTTATCTGAACTTTATTGGTAAAAGTTAAACAGGTTGTTTAAATATAAACATAAACAGCTTAATATCTTTATGAGGACCATCTGTTCCACACAACTGAGCCATCAGAACCAGGCGGCCTGTGGGCCCTGAACTCTCCTCAGAACCGGGCCGGGCCGGTTCAGGCTCGGTTCGAATTATTATTAATTATTTGTATTATATATTATATATTATATGGCTCTGGATAATAAACTGGAGTGGTCTGCCAGCATAGACGCAGTGTACAGGAGGGGCCAGAGCCGTCTCTTCTTCCTGAGACGGCTCAGGTCCTTCAGTGTCTGCAGTGATATGATGTGCATGTTTTAGAAGCGGTGAGGAGCGGTGAGGCGGTGAGGAGCGGTGAGGAGCGGTGAGGCGGTGAGGAGCGGTGAGGCGGTGAGGAGCGGTGAGGAGCGGTGAGGCGGTGAGGAGCGGTGAGGCGGTGAGGCGGTGAGGAGCGGTGAGGAGCGGTGAGGCGGTGAGGAGCGGTGAGGCGGTGAGGAGCGGTGAGGAGCGGTGAGGAGCGGTGAGGCGGTGAGGAGCGGTGAGGCGGTGAGGAGCGGTGAGGCGGTGAGGAGCGGTGAGGAGCAGTGAGGCGGTGAGGAGCGGTGAGGAGCGGTGAGGCGGTGAGGAGCGGTGAGGCGGTGAGGAGCGGTGAGGAGCGGTGAGGCGGTGAGGAGCAGTGAGGCGGTGAGGAGCGGTGAGGAGCGGTGAGGAGCGGTGAGGAGCGGTGAGGCGGTGATGCGGTGGCCGCCGCGCAAGTGAAAATATGCGAATCCGCGCGAGTTCAAAAAATCCAACTTTGGCGAAATATTCGCGTCAGACAGCCAATCAGCGTTGAGAATCTGAACGACAGTGAGGTGGAGACAGATGGACAGCCGCTGTCTGTGGCATGCAAATGGGACTGCAGATGGAAATTAGCTTCTAAGATAAAATCTGGTGCAGGTCATCTCTTTACTTTGTAATTAATGTATTTGCACATGGTCCCTGACTAAATAAAATGAATTAAACAAAATAATTAAATCACTAACTCCAGGAGTTCCGTCTGGATGGCGGCCGCCTCCAGCGGCACCCCAGGCCCACCAGGACCCAGCCCGACGACCCGCTCGGGAGGACCGGCGCAGCGATCTCTCGGCAGGACACCAACCAGGCGCCCCGCAGCTGAAACGCAGCCGCGGCCCAGCTGCGGAGCGCCTGCAGCCGGCGTCCCGCCGAGAGATCACGGCACCGGTCCTCCCGAGCAGGCCACCAAACTGGGTCCTGTTGAGCCCGAAACACCGCTGGAAGCGGCCGCCACCCAGACGGAACTCCTGGAGGCGGTGAAATTATCCGAGCTGAGTGCACCTCCGGATGATGTCACTGACCCAGACACGACGGCGTGTGCGTTTCAGACGAATCTCGGACTGCCACAGCAGGTACAAGGACGCGATGGTACTCATATCAGCCACGGATGGCCCCTTGAGCTATTCACTCGTTTTTTACTCGCACGAAGGAGGCGAGTGAATTCAATCTACACCCGCGGCAGCACTCGCGCGGTGTGAACGCACCGTTTTTAACAGACTGCTGAGTTCTTCTCACATTTATTTATTTTTATCTATTTATTATTATTTAGTTCGTAGTAGTAGTATTATTGTTGTTTTATTGTTGTTAATAGCCTACAATCATTGTAAGTATTTAAAAAAAATGTTGAGCTACTTGACGAATTTGAATTTCCCCCACTGGGGGATAAATAAAGTATTTTTCTTTATATTCTTTATTCTATATATTATATTTTATTAATTATTTCCTCAGAACCGGGCCCCTCGCAGCTGGAACATCTGTCAGAGGGGCCACCCCTCCCACCCTGCCCGCCCCGGGCCGCCCTGCCTCTGTTCAGGCCGGTCCGGGCTCGGTTCGGGCTCGGTTCTTACCGTGGGCCTCTTCCAGGTGACTCCGCGGACCTTGGAGGAGCTGCGGCCCAGCTCGTTGAAGCCCAGGGACTCGGGCGCGGCGGCGAAGGTCGGGTCGCAGAACAGCGTCCCGGACGCGCGGCTCTGCGCGCGCAGCGCCTCAAAGTTCTGGTTCAGGTACGGGACCGCGTTGGCGTTGGTGCCGAACCCGGCGGCCAGGGCCCGCTTCTTGGCTAAGGTGGAGGCGATGCCGGACATGCTGCCGCGGAGGTTCAGTTCAGGAGCAGAAACTGCGGAGCGAAAAACTTTTCTTCTTCTTCTCCGAGATTTCAGACCTCCGCCCCGGGGGGGCGGGGCCTCTGCATCCCACACCCTCCGCGCGCGCGCCAGGACGCGCGCAACATCAGCAGAAACACACGGAACCTCCTGAGATCTGAGGGGTCCAAACACACGGACCCGCTCAGCGGGGGGTCCAGTAAGAGTTCTGCTCTCTGTGCGTGACGTCAGAGGAGGGAAACCTACGTCATCAGACTCTGCCAACGAACCAGGAGTCAACAGAACCCAAGTTCTGGTCCTGGTTCAGGTTCTGGTCCTGGTTCTGGACCTGTTTCAGGTTCTGGTCCTGGTTCAGGTTCTGGACCTGTTTCAGGTTCTGGACCTGGTTCAGGTTCTGGACCTGGTTCAGGTTCTGGTCCGGTTTCTGGTTCTGGACCTGTTTCAGGTTCTGGTCCTGTTTCAGGTTCTGGTCCGGTTTCTGGTTCTGGACCTGTTTCAGGTTCTGGACCTGTTTCAGGTTCTGGACCTGGTTCAGGTTCTGGTCCGGTTTCTGGTTCTGGACCTGTTTCAGGTTCTGGACCTGGTTCAGGTTCTGGTCCGGTTTCTGGTTCTGGACCTGTTTCAGGTTCTGGTCCTGTTTCAGGTTCTGGTCCGGTTTCTGGTTCTGGACCTGTTTCAGGTTCTGGACCTGGTTCAGGTTCTGGTCCGGTTTCTGGTTCTGGACCTGTTTCAGGTTCTGGTCTGGTTTCTGGTCCTGGTTCAGGTTCTGGACCTGTTTCAGGTTCTGGTCCTGGTTCAGGTTCTGGTCCTGTTTCAGGTTCTGGACCTGTTTCAGGTTCTGGTCTGG
Source organism: Odontesthes bonariensis (assembly GCF_027942865.1). Classification (NCBI taxonomy): domain Eukaryota; kingdom Metazoa; phylum Chordata; class Actinopteri; order Atheriniformes; family Atherinopsidae; genus Odontesthes; species Odontesthes bonariensis. Next base: position 645,649 of record NC_134509.1, on the reverse strand, counting down.
TTTCTGGTCCTGGTTCAGGTTCTGGTCCTGGTTCAGGTTCTGGACCTGTTTCAGGTTCTGGACCTGTTTTAAGTTCTGGACCTGTTTCAGGTTCTGGTCTGGTTTCTGGTTCTGGTCCTGGTTCAGGTTCTGGTCCTGGTTCAGGTTCTGGTCCTGTTTCAGGTTCTGGTCCGGTTTCTGGTTCTGGACCTGTTTCAGGTTCTGGACCTGTTTCAGGTTCTGGACCTGGTTCAGGTTCTGGTCCGGTTTCTGGTTCTGGACCTGTTTCAGGTTCTGGTCTGGTTTCTGGTCCTGGTTCAGGTTCTGGACCTGTTTCAGGTTCTGGTCCTGGTTCAGGTTCTGGTCCTGTTTCAGGTTCTGGACCTGTTTCAGGTTCTGGTCTGGTTTCTGGTCCTGGTTCAGGTTCTGGTCCTGGTTCAGGTTCTGGACCTGTTTCAGGTTCTGGACCTGTTTTAAGTTCTGGACCTGTTTCAGGTTCTGGTCTGGTTTCTGGTTCTGGTCCTGGTTCAGGTTCTGGTCCTGGTTCAGGTTCTGGACCTGTTTCAGGTTCTGGTCTGGTTTCTGGTTCTGGTCCTGGTTCAGGTTCTGGACCTGTTTCAGGTTCTGGTCCTGGTTCAGGTTCTGGTCCTGTTTCAGGTTCTGGACCTGTTTCAGGTTCTGGACCTGTTTTAAGTTCTGGACCTGTTTCAGGTTCTGGTCTGGTTTCTGGTTCTGGTCCTGTTTCTGGTTCTGGACCTGTTTAAGGTTCTGGACCTGTTTCAAGTTCTGGTCCTGGTTCAGGTTCTGGTCCTGGTTCAGGTTCTGGACCTGTTTCAGGTTCTGGTCTGGTTTCTGGTTCTGGTCCTGTTTCTGGTTCTGGACCTGTTTAAGGTTCTGGACCTGTTTCAAGTTCTGGTCCTGGTTCAGGTTCTGGTCCGGTTTCTGGTTCTGGACCTGTTTCAAGTTCTGGTCCTGGTTCAGGTTCTGGACCTGTTTCAGGTTCTGGACCTGTTTAAGGTTCTGGACCTGTTTCAAGTTCTGGTCCTGGTTCAGGTTCTGGTCCTGTTTCAGGTTCTGGTCCTGGTTTCAGGTTCTGGTCCTGGTTTCAGGTTCTGGTCCTTGTTCTGGTCCTGGTTCAGGTTCTGGACCTGGTTTCAGGTTCTGGTCCTGGTTCAGGTTCTGGTCCTGGTTCAGGTTCTGGTCCTGTTTAAGGTTCTGGACCTGTTTCAGGTTCTGGTCTGGTTTCTGGTTCTGGTCCTGTTTCAGGTTCTGGACCTGTTTCAAGTTCTGGTCCTGGTTCAGGTTCTGGTCCTGGTTCAGGTTCTGGTCCTGTTTCAGGTTCTGGTCCTGGTTCAGGTTCTGGACCTGGGTTCAGGTTCTGGTCCTGGTTTCAGGTTCTGGTCCTGGTTTCAGGTTCTGGTCCTTGTTCTGGTCCTGGTTCAGGTTCTGGTCCTTGTTCAGGTTCTGGACCTGGTTTCAGGTTCTGGTCCTGGTTTCAGGTTCTGGTCCTTGTTCTGGTCCTGGTTCAGGTTCTGGTCCTTGTTCAGGTTCTGGTCCTGGTTTCAGGTTCTGGTCCTTGTTCTGGTCCTGGTTCAGGTTCTGGACCTGGTTTCAGGTTCTGGTCCTGGTCCTGGTTCTGGTCCTGGTTTCAGGTTCTGTACACAGTTTCACCTGTTATTATATTATACATGTACACAGTTTCACCTGTTATTATATTATACATGTACACAGTTTCACCTGTTATTATATTATACATGTACACAGTTTCACCTGTTATTATATTATTATTGTACACAGTTTCACCTGTTATTATATTATACATGTACACAGTTTCACCTGTTATTATATTATACATGTACACAGTTTCACCTGTTATTATATTATTATTGTACACAGTTTCACCTGTTATTATATTATACATGTACACAGTTTCACCTGTTATTATATTATACATGTACACAGTTTCACCTGTTATTATATTATTATTGTACACAGTTTCACCTGTTATTATATTATACATGTACACAGTTTCACCTGTTATTATACTATAATTGTACACAGTTTCACCTGTTATTATATTATACATGTACACAGTTTCACCTGTTATTATATTATACATGTACACAGTTTCACCTGTTATTATATTATACATGTACACAGTTTCACCTGTTATTATATTATACATGTACACAGTTTCACCTGTTATTATACTATAATTGTACACAGTTTCACCTGTTATTATATTATTATTGTACACAGTTTCACCTGTTATTATATTATACATGTACACAGTTTCACCTGTTATTATATTATTATTGTACACAGTTTTACCTGTTATTATATTATTATTGTACACAGTTTCACCTGTTATTATATTATAATTGTACACAGTTTCACCTGTTATTATATTATACATGTACACAGTTTCACCTGTTATTATATTATACATGTACACAGTTTCACCTGTTATTATATTATACATGTACACAGTTTCACCTGTTATTATACTATAATTGTACACAGTTTCACCTGTTATTATATTATACATGTACACAGTTTCACCTGTTATTATATTATACATGTACACAGTGTCACCTGTTATTATATTATTATTGTACACAGTTTCACCTGTTATTATATTATACATGTACACAGTTTCACCTGTTGTTATATTATACATGTACACAGTTTCACCTGTTATTATATTATTATTGTACACAGTTTCACCTGTTATTATATTATACATGTACACAGTTTCACCTGTTATTATATTATAATTGTACACAGTTTCACCTGTTATTATATTATTATTGTACACAGTTTCACCTGTTATTATATTATACATGTACACAGTTTCACCTGTTATTATATTATTATTGTACACAGTTTCACCTGTTATTATATTATACATGTACACAGTTTCACCTGTTATTATATTATAATTGTACACAGTTTCACCTGTTATTATATTATAATTGTACACAGTTTCACCTGTTATTATATTATTATTGTACACAGTTTCACCTGTTATTATATTATACATGTACACAGTGTCACCTGTTATTATATTATTATTGTACACAGTTTCACCTGTTATTATATTATTATTGTACACAGTTTCACCTGTTATTATATTATACATGTACACAGTTTCACCTGTTATTATATTATTATTGTACACAGTTTCACCTGTTATTATATTATAATTGTACACAGTTTCACCTGTTATTATATTATACATGTACACAGTTTCACCTGTTATTATATTATAATTGTACACAGTTTCACCTGTTATTATATTATTATTGTACACAGTTTCACCTGTTATTATACTATAATTGTACACAGTTTCACCTGTTATTATATTATACATGTACACAGTTTCACCTGTTATTATATTATAATTGTACACAGTTTCACCTGTTATTATATTATAATTGTACACAGTTTCACCTGTTATTATATTATACATGTACACAGTTTCACCTGTTATTATATTATACATGCACACAGTTTCACCTGTTATTATATTATACATGTACACAGAGTTTCACCTGTTATTATATTATACATGTACACAGTTTCACCTGTTATTATATTATAATTGTACACAGTTTCACCTGTTATTATATTATACATGTACACAGTTTCACCTGTTATTATATTATTATTGTACACAGTTTCACCTGTTATTATATTATTATTGTACACAGAGTTTCACCTGTTATTATATTATACATGTACACAGAGTTTCACCTGTTATTATATTATACATGTACACAGTTTCACCTGTTATTATATTATAATTGTACACAGTTTCACCTGTTATTATATTATACATGTACACAGTTTCACCTGTTATTATATTATTATTGTACACAGTTTTACCTGTTATTATATTATTATTGTACACAGTTTCACCTGTTATTATATTATACATGTACACAGTTTCACCTGTTATTATATTATACATGTACACAGTTTCACCTGTTATTATATTATACATGTACACAGTTTCACCTGTTATTATATTATACATGTACACAGTTTCACCTGTTATTATATTATACATGTACACAGTTTCACCTGTTATTATATTATAATTGTAACATTGTAATATCTGCTACGTAATTACAGATATTTGCTACGTAATTACAGATATCTGCTACGTAATATCATATATCTGCTACGTAATTACACATATCTGCTACGTAATTACAGATATCTGCTAGGTAATTACATATATCTGCTAGGTAATATCATATATCTGCTACGTAATTACAGATATCTGCTACGTAATTACAGATATCTGCTAGGTAATTACATATATCTGCTAGGTAATTACAGATATCTGCTACGTAATTACAGATATCTGCTACGTAATTACAGATATCTGCTACGTAATTACATATATCTGCTAGGTAATATCATATATCTGCTACGTAATTACAGATATCTGCTACGTAATTACAGATATCTGCTAGGTAATTACATATATCTGCTAGGTAATTACAGATATCTGCTACGTAATTACAGATATCTGCTACGTAATTACACATATCTGCTACGTAATTACAGATATTTCCTACGTAATTACAGATATCTGTAACTGAATAACGACGAGTAGTAATTCCAGTTTGAGATATCTACGACGTAATTTTGACCAGTCAAAACTTCATTTCAGATATCTGAAAAGGGACATGAAGATATCTTGAATTGGAATTATGACTCGTCTGAATCAAATTGTAGATATCTGTAACTGCAGAGCCCTGAAAGTGCAGCAGAATGTGAGGTCCAGTCCAGCTGTCCAACATCTGTTCATATCGTCTTTCTTTGAGTCCTAGAGCTATTTTCAGGTTTTAGACACATTTTCTGATGCTGGATTGGAAGCTATTAAAAGCATTTCTGCTGCTACTTTTGGCACCTCTGAGATCCCATACCAGCAGGAAAATTGTCCATGTGAGGGAGCAGCTGCTTGAGCTTCCCAAAGCCCGACTGACGCCTGGAATAAGAAGCCACAGCAGGAACATCTGGATGGCTTCCTTGCGTTCACCAGCCTCTCTGCCTGTAGCGCAGTGATTATGATATTAAACACAGCTGAAGCTGAGGGCTTAAACTGGACCTAGAACCAGAACCAGTGCCACATCCTCGGTGTAGTGCCCCCCGTCAGTCATTCTTGCGCTTTGTTCATAAAATAAAACATTTGTTTTATAATAAAGTCCCAGTTTTCTTCACCTGCTCACTCCCACCTGTTTGGGCCTACCTCTCAAGTCATTCAGGGTTTTATATATTTTCAAATTTAAACTTTCATCAGATTCTCATTTGTTTTCTTCATGTTTTACAGATGGTTGCATAGAGACTCAGCTGATGATGTCACACAGCGTCAGCAGGTAACAGGTGAACTCTCTCATTGGACAACATGGACAGACACTCACAGCCAGCTGTTCAACATCTGGGGTGCAGAGACTCCAGGTCCAGGATTACAGCATCTGTTGTTAACCAGCTCTGTGATCCTCCTCCTTTCCTGTTAGCGCTCTGTCTGCGGTCTCTGTCTCTCTAATAATTCATTCAGTTATTGTTGCTCAGTAATGACCGGAGTTGCCTTTAAATGAAAAGATAACACAGTTGCTCATTAAAGTTCATGTAAAGTTTAACTTTGAAACATTTGTGTTCTTATAGAATAAAACGCTGCATCATCTGCGTACATGTTCAGTTTGTAGTTTAAAAGCTTCCTCATGACATCTTGAGTCCGTTAGCTTAGCTTAACCGTTAGCTTAACGGCTCTCGTGGTTCTGCCTGACGTGGCCAAACATCCTCCAGCGAGCACAGGCCGCCACATTGATGAGCTGAACGATAACTGTGTAAACATTAACCTGAACAGGTGTTCTCAGACTGTTTATCCAGAGCAGCTTCCGTCTCTTCAGGTTAATGTTCAGTTTCGATGTTCCAGTCCAATAACTGATGACAGAACAGTGTTGATCAGAGTGAGAGTCACTTATTTCAGACTTTCCGATTAACTTCACACATTTCTGATGTTTGTACTGTAACAGCTCAGCTTTTACACGACATTCAGATTTAATTTGTTTCTTTTGTTTCCGAGGCATCTTCATACTGGGAACTTTGGTCCTTCTGTAAGCAGTTAATAGTTTTTTGTTGATTTCACCATAAATCCAGTTTTCTCTTGTTCACATTTTGTTGTGGATTTTACTTGTTTTTGTAATATTTTCTTAATGGGGAGTTTTTATTTTGTTGATTTTGTTTTTAATGCGCGCTGAGCTGAACCTGAACCTAACCGACCCATTCAGTGAGGGTAACTAACCAGCCGGGAAGGTACTGTGCTCGCCTTCCTGGGAAAATAAAAGAATTAAAGAGTTAAAGGGTTAAAGAGTTAAAGAGTTAAAGGGTTAAAGAGTTAAAGAGTTAAATAGTTAAAGGGTTAAAGAGTTAAAGAGTTAAAGAGTTAAAGGGTTAAAGGGTTAAAGAGTTAAAGGGTTAAAGTGTTAAAAAGTTAAAGAGTTAAAGAGTTAAAGGGTTAAAGAGTTAAAGGGTTAAAGTGTTAAAAAGTTAAAGAGTTAAAGAGTTAAAGGGTTAAAGTGTTAAAGGGTTAAAGGGTTAAAGAGTTAAAGTGTTAAAGGGTTAAAGTGTTAAAGGGTTAAAGGGTTAAAGAGTTAAAGGGTTAAAGAGTTAAAGGGTTAAAGTGTTAAAGGGTTAAAGGGTTAAAGAGTTAAAGTGTTAAAGGGTTAAAGGGTTAAAAAGTTAAAGGGTTAAAGTGTTAAAGGGTTAAAGGGTTAAAAAGTTAAAGTGTTAAATGGTTAAAGGGTTAAAGAGATAAGGGTTAAAGAGTTAAAAAGTTAAAGGGTTAAAGTGTTAAAAAGTTAAAGAGTTAAAGGGTTAAAGGGTTTAAGAGTTAAAAGGTTAAAGAGTTAAAGGGTTAAAGTGTTAAAGGGTTAAAGGGTTAAAGAGTTAAAGTGTTAAAGGGTTAAAGTGTTAAAGGGTTAAAGGGTTAAAGAGTTAAAGGGTTAAAGAGTTAAAGAGTTAAAGGGTTAAAGTGTTAAAGGGTTAAAGGGTTAAAGAGTTAAAGGGTTAAAGAGTTAAAGGGTTAAAGTGTTAAAGGGTTAAAGGGTTTAAGAGTTAAAGGGTTAAAGAGTTAAAGGGTTAAAGTGTTAAAGGGTTAAAGGGTTAAAGAGTTAAAGTGTTAAAGGGTTAAAGTGTTAAAGGGTTAAAGGGTTAAAGAGTTAAAGGGTTAAAGAGTTAAAGAGTTAAAGGGTTAAAGTGTTAAAGGGTTAAAGGGTTAAAGAGTTAAAGGGTTAAAGAGTTAAAGGGTTAAAGTGTTAAAGGGTTAAAGGGTTAAAGAGTTAAAGTGTTAAAGGGTTAAAGGGTTAAAAAGTTAAAGGGTTAAAGTGTTAAAGGGTTAAAGGGTTAAAAAGTTAAAGTGTTAAATGGTTAAAGGGTTAAAGAGATAAGGGTTAAAGAGTTAAAAAGTTAAAGGGTTAAAGTGTTAAAAAGTTAAAGAGTTAAAGGGTTAAAGAGTTAAAAAGTTAAAGGGTTAAAGAGCTAAAGAGCTAAAGGGTTAAAGAGTTAAAGGGTTAAATAGTTAAAGAGTTAAATGGTTAAAGGGTTAAAGTGTTAAAAAGTTAAAGGGTTAAAGGGTTTAAGAGTTAAAGGGTTTAAGAGTTAAATGGTTAAAGGGTTAAAGAGTTAAAGTGTTAAAGAGTTAAATGGTTTAAGAGTTAAAGTGTTAAAGGGTTAAAGTGTTAAAAAGTTAAAGAGTTAAAGGGTTTAAGAGTTAAAGTGTTAAAGAGTTAAATGGTTAAAGGGTTAAAGAGATAAGGGTTAAAGAGTTAAAGGGTTAAAGGGTTAAAGAGTTAAAGTGTTAAAAAGTTAAAGGGTTAAAAAGTTAAAGAGTTAAAGGGTTAAAGGGTTAACGAGTTAAAGAGTTAAAGGGTTAAAAAGTTAAAGAGTTAAAGGGTTAAAGAGTTAAAGTGTTAAAAAGTTAAAGTGTTAAAGGGTTAAAGTGTTAAAAAGTTAAAGAGTTAAAGTGTTAAAGGGTTAAAGTGTTAAAGGGTTAAAGTGTTAAAAAGTTAAAGAGTTAAAGAGTTAAAGAGTTAAAGGGTTAAAAAGTTAAAGAGTTAAAGGGTTAAAGAGTTAAAGTGTTAAAAAGTTAAAGTGTTAAAGGGTTAAAGTGTTAAAAAGTTAAAGAGTTAAAGTGTTAAAGGGTTAAAGTGTTAAAAAGTTAAAGAGTTAAAGGGTTAAAGAGTTAAAGAGTTAAAGGGTTAAAAAGTTAAAGGGTTTAAGAGTTAAAGTGTTAAAGAGTTAAATGGTTAAAGGGTTAAAGAGATAAGGGTTAAAGAGTTAAAGGGTTAAAGGGTTAAAGAGTTAAAGTGTTAAAAAGTTAAAGGGTTAAAAAGTTAAAGAGTTAAAGGGTTAAAGAGTTAAAAAGTTAAAGTGTTAAAGGGTTAAAGGGTTAAAGGGTTAAAGTGTTAAAAAGTTAAAGGGTTAAAGTGTTAAAGGGTTAAAGAGTTAAAGAGTTAAAGGGTTAAAGGGTTAAAGGGTTAAAGAGTTAAAGGGTTAAAGAGATAAAGGGTTAAAGGGTTAAAGAGATAAGGGTTAAAGAGTTAAAGAGTTAAAGGGTTAAAGAGATAAGGGTTAAAGACTTAAAGGGTTAAAGAGATAAAGAGTTAAAGAGATAAGGGTTAAAGAGATAAGGGTTAAAGACTTAAAGGGTTAAAGAGATAAAGAGTTAAAGAGATAAGGGTTAAAGAGTTAAAGTGTTAAAGGGTTAAAGTGTTAAAAAGTTAAAGAGTTAAAGAGTTAAAGGGTTAAAGGGTTAAAGAGTTAAAGGGTTAAAGAGTTAAAGAGTTAAAGAGATAAGGGTTAAAGAGTTAAAGTGTTAAAAAGTTAAAGAGTTAAAGAGTTAAAGGGTTAAAGTGTTAAAAAGTTAAAGAGTTAAATAGTTAAAGGGTTAAAGAGTTAAAGGGTTAAAGGGTTAAAGGGTTAAAGGGTTAAAGAGTTAAAGGGTTAAAGAGTTAAAGGGTTAAAGACTTAAAGGGTTAAAGAGTTAAAGTGTTAAAGGGTTAAAGGGTTAAAGAGATAAGGGTTAAAGAGTTAAAGGGTTAAAGAGTTAAAGGGTTAAAGAGTTAAAGGGTTAAAGGGTTAAAGGGTTAAAGGGTTAAAGAGTTAAAGGGTTAAAGAGTTAAAGGGTTAAAGAGTTAAAGGGTTAAAGAGTTAAAGTGTTAAAGGGTTAAAGGGTTAAAGAGATAAGGGTTAAAGAGATAAGGGTTAAAGAGATAAGGGTTAAAGAGTTAAAGGGTTAAAGAGTTAAAGGGTTAAAGGGTTAAAGGGTTAAAGAGTTAAAGGGTTAAAGAGTTAAAGTGTTAAAGGGTTAAAGGGTTAAAGCGATAAGGGTTAAAGAGTTAAAGGGTTAAAGAGTTAAAGTGTTAAAGGGTTAAAGGGTTAAAGAGATAAGGGTTAAAGAGTTAAAGGGTTAAAGGGTTAAAGGGTTAAAGAGTTAAAGGGTTAAAGGGTTAAAGAGATAAGGGTTAAAGAGTTAAAGGGTTAAAGGGTTAAAGGGTTAAAGAGTTAAAGGGTTAAAGGGTTAAAGAGTTAAAGGGTTAAAGAGTTAAAGGGTTAAAGGGTTAAAGAGTTAAAGGGTTAAAGGGTTAAAGGGTTAAAGAGTTAAAGGGTTAAAGAGTTAAAGAGATAAGGGTTAAAGAGTTAAAGGGTTAAAGGGTTAAAGGGTTAAAGAGATAAGGGTTAAAGAGTTAAAGAGATAAGGGTTAAAGAGTTAAAGGGTTAAAGAGTTAAAGGGTTAAAGAGTTAAAGGGTTAAAGGGTTAAAGAGTTAAAGGGTTAAAGTGTTAAAAAGTTAAAGAGTTAAAGAGATAAGGGTTAAAGAGTTAAAGAGATAAGGGTTAAAGAGTTAAAGTGTTAAAGGGTTAAAGGGTTAAAGAGTTAAAGAGATAAGGGTTAAAGAGTTAAAGGGTTAAAGAGTTAAAGAGATAAGGGTTAAAGGGTTAAAGAGTTAAAGGGTTAAAGGGTTAAAGAGTTAAAGGGTTAAAGTGTTAAAGGGTTAAAGGGTTAAAGAGTTAAAGAGTTAAAGGGTTAAAGTGTTAAAGGGTTAAAGGGTTTAAGAGTTAAAGGGTTAAAGAGTTAAATGGTTAAAGGGTTAAAGAGTTAAATGGTTAAAGAGTTAAAGGGTTAAAGGGTTAAAGAGTTAAAGAGATAAAGGGTTAAAGAGTTAAAGAGATAAGGGTTAAAGAGTTAAAGGGTTAAAGAGTTAAAGGGTTAAAGGGTTAAAGAGATAAGGGTTTAAGAGTTAAAGTGTTAAAGAGTTAAAGAGTTAAAGGGTTAAAGGGTTAAAGAGTTAAAGGGTTAAAGAGTTAAAGAGTTAAAGGGTTAAAGGGTTAAAGAGTTAAAGGGTTAAAGAGTTAAAGAGTTAAAGGGTTAAAGAGTTAAAGAGTTAAAGGGTTAAAGGGTTAGAGAGTTAAAGGGTTAAAGAGTTAAAGAGTTAAAGGGTTAAAGTGTTAAAGAGTTAAAGGGTTAAAGAGTTAAAGAGTTAAAGGGTTAAAGGGTTAAAGAGTTAAAGAGTTAAAGGGTTAAAGGGTTAAAGAGTTAAAGAGTTAAAGGGTTAAAGAGTTAAAGGGTTAAAGGGTTAAAGAGTTAAAGAGTTAAAGGGTTAAAGAGTTAAAGGGTTAAAGGGTTAAAGAGATAAGGGTTTAAGAGTTAAAGTGTTAAAGAGTTAAAGAGTTAAAGGGTTAAAGGGTTAAAGAGTTAAAGGGTTAAAGAGTTAAAGAGTTAAAGGGTTAAAGGGTTAGAGAGTTAAAGGGTTAAAGGGTTAAAGAGTTAAAGGGTTAAAGAGTTAAAGAGTTAAAGGGTTAAAGGGTTAGAGAGTTAAAGGGTTAAAGGGTTAAAGAGTTAAAGAGTTAAAGGGTTAAAGGGTTAAAGTGTTAAAGGGTTAAAGTGTTAAAAAGTTAAAGAGTTAAAGAGTTAAAGAGTTAAAGAGTTAAAGGGTTAAAAAGTTAAAGAGTTAAAGGGTTAAAGAGTTAAAGTGTTAAAAAGTTAAAGTGTTAAAGGGTTAAAGTGTTAAAAAGTTAAAGAGTTAAAGTGTTAAAGGGTTAAAGTGTTAAAGGGTTAAAGTGTTAAAAAGTTAAAGAGTTAAAGAGTTAAAGAGTTAAAGGGTTAAAAAGTTAAAGAGTTAAAGGGTTAAAGAGTTAAAGTGTTAAAAAGTTAAAGTGTTAAAGGGTTAAAGTGTTAAAAAGTTAAAGAGTTAAAGTGTTAAAGGGTTAAAGTGTTAAAAAGTTAAAGAGTTAAAGGGTTAAAGAGTTAAAGAGTTAAAGGGTTAAAAAGTTAAAGGGTTTAAGAGTTAAAGTGTTAAAGAGTTAAATGGTTAAAGGGTTAAAGAGATAAGGGTTAAAGAGTTAAAGGGTTAAAGGGTTAAAGAGTTAAAGTGTTAAAAAGTTAAAGGGTTAAAAAGTTAAAGAGTTAAAGGGTTAAAGAGTTAAAAAGTTAAAGTGTTAAAGGGTTAAAGGGTTAAAGGGTTAAAGTGTTAAAAAGTTAAAGGGTTAAAGTGTTAAAGGGTTAAAGAGTTAAAGAGTTAAAGGGTTAAAGGGTTAAAGGGTTAAAGAGTTAAAGGGTTAAAGAGATAAAGGGTTAAAGGGTTAAAGAGATAAGGGTTAAAGAGTTAAAGAGTTAAAGGGTTAAAGAGATAAGGGTTAAAGACTTAAAGGGTTAAAGAGATAAAGAGTTAAAGAGATAAGGGTTAAAGAGATAAGGGTTAAAGACTTAAAGGGTTAAAGAGATAAAGAGTTAAAGAGATAAGGGTTAAAGAGTTAAAGTGTTAAAGGGTTAAAGTGTTAAAAAGTTAAAGAGTTAAAGAGTTAAAGGGTTAAAGGGTTAAAGAGTTAAAGGGTTAAAGAGTTAAAGAGTTAAAGAGATAAGGGTTAAAGAGTTAAAGTGTTAAAAAGTTAAAGAGTTAAAGAGTTAAAGGGTTAAAGTGTTAAAAAGTTAAAGAGTTAAATAGTTAAAGGGTTAAAGAGTTAAAGGGTTAAAGGGTTAAAGGGTTAAAGGGTTAAAGAGTTAAAGGGTTAAAGAGTTAAAGGGTTAAAGACTTAAAGGGTTAAAGAGTTAAAGTGTTAAAGGGTTAAAGGGTTAAAGAGATAAGGGTTAAAGAGTTAAAGGGTTAAAGAGTTAAAGGGTTAAAGAGTTAAAGGGTTAAAGGGTTAAAGGGTTAAAGGGTTAAAGAGTTAAAGGGTTAAAGAGTTAAAGGGTTAAAGAGTTAAAGGGTTAAAGAGTTAAAGTGTTAAAGGGTTAAAGGGTTAAAGAGATAAGGGTTAAAGAGATAAGGGTTAAAGAGATAAGGGTTAAAGAGTTAAAGGGTTAAAGAGTTAAAGGGTTAAAGGGTTAAAGGGTTAAAGAGTTAAAGGGTTAAAGAGTTAAAGTGTTAAAGGGTTAAAGGGTTAAAGAGATAAGGGTTAAAGAGTTAAAGGGTTAAAGAGTTAAAGTGTTAAAGGGTTAAAGGGTTAAAGAGATAAGGGTTAAAGAGTTAAAGGGTTAAAGGGTTAAAGGGTTAAAGAGTTAAAGGGTTAAAGGGTTAAAGAGATAAGGGTTAAAGAGTTAAAGGGTTAAAGGGTTAAAGGGTTAAAGAGTTAAAGGGTTAAAGGGTTAAAGAGTTAAAGGGTTAAAGAGTTAAAGGGTTAAAGGGTTAAAGAGTTAAAGGGTTAAAGGGTTAAAGGGTTAAAGAGTTAAAGTGTTAAAGGGTTAAAGAGTTAAAGGGTTAAAGGGTTAAAGGGTTAAAGAGATAAGGGTTAAAGAGTTAAAGAGATAAGGGTTAAAGAGTTAAAGGGTTAAAGAGTTAAAGGGTTAAAGAGTTAAAGGGTTAAAGGGTTAAAGAGTTAAAGGGTTAAAGTGTTAAAAAGTTAAAGAGTTAAAGAGATAAGGGTTAAAGAGTTAAAGAGATAAGGGTTAAAGAGTTAAAGTGTTAAAGGGTTAAAGGGTTAAAGAGTTAAAGAGATAAGGGTTAAAGAGTTAAAGGGTTAAAGAGTTAAAGAGATAAGGGTTAAAGGGTTAAAGAGTTAAAGGGTTAAAGAGTTAAAGGGTTAAAGAGTTAAAGGGTTAAAGTGTTAAAGGGTTAAAGGGTTAAAGAGTTAAAGAGTTAAAGGGTTAAAGTGTTAAAGGGTTAAAGGGTTTAAGAGTTAAAGGGTTAAAGAGTTAAATGGTTAAAGGGTTAAAGAGTTAAATGGTTAAAGAGTTAAAGGGTTAAAGGGTTAAAGAGTTAAAGAGATAAAGGGTTAAAGAGTTAAAGAGATAAGGGTTAAAGAGTTAAAGGGTTAAAGAGTTAAAGGGTTAAAGGGTTAAAGAGATAAGGGTTTAAGAGTTAAAGTGTTAAAGAGTTAAAGAGTTAAAGGGTTAAAGGGTTAAAGAGTTAAAGGGTTAAAGAGTTAAAGAGTTAAAGGGTTAAAGGGTTAAAGAGTTAAAGGGTTAAAGAGTTAAAGAGTTAAAGGGTTAAAGAGTTAAAGAGTTAAAGGGTTAAAGGGTTAGAGAGTTAAAGGGTTAAAGAGTTAAAGAGTTAAAGGGTTAAAGTGTTAAAGAGTTAAAGGGTTAAAGAGTTAAAGAGTTAAAGGGTTAAAGGGTTAAAGAGTTAAAGAGTTAAAGGGTTAAAGGGTTAAAGAGTTAAAGAGTTAAAGGGTTAAAGAGTTAAAGGGTTAAAGGGTTAAAGAGTTAAAGAGTTAAAGGGTTAAAGAGTTAAAGGGTTAAAGGGTTAAAGAGATAAGGGTTTAAGAGTTAAAGTGTTAAAGAGTTAAAGAGTTAAAGGGTTAAAGGGTTAAAGAGTTAAAGGGTTAAAGAGTTAAAGAGTTAAAGGGTTAAAGGGTTAGAGAGTTAAAGGGTTAAAGGGTTAAAGAGTTAAAGGGTTAAAGAGTTAAAGAGTTAAAGGGTTAAAGGGTTAGAGAGTTAAAGGGTTAAAGGGTTAAAGAGTTAAAGAGTTAAAGGGTTAAAGGGTTAAAGTGTTAAAGGGTTAAAGTGTTAAAAAGTTAAAGAGTTAAAGAGTTAAAGAGTTAAAGAGTTAAAGGGTTAAAAAGTTAAAGAGTTAAAGGGTTAAAGAGTTAAAGTGTTAAAAAGTTAAAGTGTTAAAGGGTTAAAGTGTTAAAAAGTTAAAGAGTTAAAGTGTTAAAGGGTTAAAGTGTTAAAAAGTTAAAGAGTTAAAGGGTTAAAGAGTTAAAGAGTTAAAGGGTTAAAAAGTTAAAGGGTTTAAGAGTTAAAGTGTTAAAGAGTTAAATGGTTAAAGGGTTAAAGAGATAAGGGTTAAAGAGTTAAAGGGTTAAAGGGTTAAAGAGTTAAAGTGTTAAAAAGTTAAAGGGTTAAAAAGTTAAAGAGTTAAAGGGTTAAAGAGTTAAAAAGTTAAAGTGTTAAAGGGTTAAAGGGTTAAAGGGTTAAAGTGTTAAAAAGTTAAAGGGTTAAAGTGTTAAAGGGTTAAAGAGTTAAAGAGTTAAAGGGTTAAAGGGTTAAAGGGTTAAAGAGTTAAAGGGTTAAAGAGATAAGGGTTAAAGAGTTAAAGGGTTAAAGGGTTAAAGAGATAAGGGTTAAAGAGTTAAAGAGTTAAAGGGTTAAAGAGATAAGGGTTAAAGACTTAAAGGGTTAAAGAGATAAAGAGTTAAAGAGATAAGGGTTAAAGAGTTAAAGTGTTAAAGGGTTAAAGTGTTAAAAAGTTAAAGAGTTAAAGAGTTAAAGGGTTAAAGGGTTAAAGAGTTAAAGGGTTAAAGAGTTAAAGAGTTAAAGAGATAAGGGTTAAAGAGTTAAAGTGTTAAAAAGTTAAAGAGTTAAAGGGTTAAAGGGTTAAAGAGTTAAAGGGTTAAAGAGTTAAAGGGTTAAAGAGTTAAAGAGATAAGGGTTAAAGAGTTAAAGGGTTAAAGAGTTAAAGGGTTAAAGGGTTAAAGAGTTAAAGGGTTAAAGAGTTAAAGTGTTAAAGGGTTAAAGGGTTAAAGAGATAAGGGTTAAAGAGTTAAAGGGTTAAAGAGTTAAAGTGTTAAAGGGTTAAAGGGTTAAAGAGATAAGGGTTAAAGAGTTAAAGGGTTAAAGGGTTAAAGAGATAAGGGTTAAAGAGTTAAAGGGTTAAAGGGTTAAAGGGTTAAAGAGTTAAAGGGTTAAAGGGTTAAAGAGTTAAAGGGTTAAAGAGTTAAAGGGTTAAAGGGTTAAAGAGTTAAAGGGTTAAAGGGTTAAAGGGTTAAAGAGTTAAAGGGTTAAAGAGTTAAAGGGTTAAAGAGATAAGGGTTAAAGAGTTAAAGAGATAAGGGTTAAAGAGTTAAAGGGTTAAAGAGTTAAAGGGTTAAAGAGTTAAAGGGTTAAAGGGTTAAAGAGTTAAAGGGTTAAAGGGTTAAAGGGTTAAAGAGATAAGGGTTAAAGAGTTAAAGAGATAAGGGTTAAAGAGTTAAAGGGTTAAAGAGTTAAAGGGTTAAAGAGTTAAAGGGTTAAAGGGTTAAAGAGTTAAAGAGTTAAAGGGTTAAAGTGTTAAAAAGTTAAAGAGTTAAAGAGATAAGGGTTAAAGAGTTAAAGAGATAAGGGTTAAAGAGTTAAAGTGTTAAAGGGTTAAAGGGTTAAAGAGTTAAAGAGATAAGGGTTAAAGAGTTAAAGGGTTAAAGAGTTAAAGAGATAAGGGTTAAAGGGTTTAAGAGTTAAAGGGTTAAAGAGTTAAAGGGTTAAAGGGTTAAAGAGTTAAAGAGTTAAAGGGTTAAAGTGTTAAAAAGTTAAAGGGTTAAAGTGTTAAAAAGTTAAAGAGTTAAAGAGATAAGGGTTAAAGAGTTAAAGAGATAAGGGTTAAAGAGTTAAAGTGTTAAAGGGTTAAAGGGTTAAAGAGTTAAAGGGTTAAAGAGTTAAAGGGTTAAAGAGTTAAAGGGTTAAAATTTATAACGTTTAAGGGTAAATAGTTTAAAGTAGTATAAAGGGTTAAAGTGTTAAAGGGTTAAAAGTTTTAAGAGAAAAGTGTTAAAGAGTTAAATGGTAAAAGTTTAAGATTTAAATGTTTTAAAGGTTAAAGGGTTAAATGGTTTAAAGAGTTAAAGAGATAAAGTGTTTAAAGATTTAAAGGTTAAAGGGTTAAAGAGATAAGGGTTTAAGAGTTAAAGTGTTAAAGAGTTAAAGAGTTAAAGGGTTAAAGGGTTAAAGAGTTAAAGGGTTAAAGAGTTAAAGAGTTAAAGGGTTAAAGGGTTAAAGAGTTAAAGGGTTAAAGAGTTAAAGAGTTAAAGGGTTAAAGAGTTAAAGAGTTAAAGGGTTAAAGGGTTAGAGAGTTAAAGGGTTAAAGAGTTAAAGAGTTAAAGGGTTAAAGTGTTAAAGAGTTAAAGGGTTAAAGAGTTAAAGAGTTAAAGGGTTAAAGGGTTAAAGAGTTAAAGAGTTAAAGGGTTAAAGAGTTAAAGGGTTAAAGGGTTAAAGAGATAAGGGTTTAAGAGTTAAAGTGTTAAAGAGTTAAAGAGTTAAAGGGTTAAAGGGTTAAAGAGTTAAAGGGTTAAAGAGTTAAAGAGTTAAAGGGTTAAAGGGTTAGAGAGTTAAAGGGTTAAAGGGTTAAAGAGTTAAAGGGTTAAAGAGTTAAAGAGTTAAAGGGTTAAAGAGTTAAAGAGTTAAAGTGTTAAAGGGTTAAAGTGTTAAAGAGTTAAAGACACATGGATTCCCCCCGGTGTTACACACAGGGATTCCCCCCGGTGTTACACACAGGGAGCCCCCCCGGTGTTACACACAGGGATTCCCCCCGGTGTTACACACGGGGAGCCCCCCCGGTGTTACACACAGGGATTCCCCCCGGTGTTACACACGGGGAGCCACAGGGAGCCCCCCCGGTGTTACACACAGGGATTCCCCCCGGTGTTACACACGGGGAGCCCCCCCCCGGTGTTACACACAGGGAGCCCCCCCGGTGTTACACACAGGGATTCCCCCCGGTGTTACACACGGGGAGCCACAGGGAGCCCCCCCGGTGTTACACACAGGGAGCCCCCCCGGTGTTACACACAGGGATTCCCCCCGGTGTTACACATGGGGAGCCACAGGGAGCCCCCCCGGTGTTACACACAGGGATTCCCCCCGGTGTTACACACAGGGAGCCCCCCCGGTGTTACACACAGGGATTCCCCCCGGTGTTACACACAGGGAGCCCCCCCGGTGTTACACACAGGGATTCCCCCCGGTGTTAACCTGTGGAACTGCAGCAGAATAATTATCTGATGATTGCTGAAGTGGAACAACACCCTGAACCACATGAATAAAGACTGAAAACATGGCGGGAGGAGCCGTGACAAACGCTGCAGGAATGAAACAGTTGGAAACACCCTTCCTGCTCCATGCTGACAGACTCCAACAGGAAGTCATCTGCCTTCACAATAAAAGCAGGAGCGGACCACGGACTGACTCGGCCTCCACTTTAAGGGAAGACAGGCTGGCTGTTTTCTCATCTCAGAACATGGGCTCAAAGGGTTCAAATCTTTTTAAATGAATTAATATTTCATATCAATAATTTGGTCAGAAGTAAAAAAAAATGAGCCCAATGAAAGCAGAATATAAAAATGTATAATTATCAGCAGTTTTTCTTGATATTAGAGAAATTTAAATACTTTTCTAGTGGCTCAACAAGACAATTTCACGAGATGTAGGACCCTCTAATTGAGTACTTTAAAAATCTCAAGACCCTTCCATAAGTCTATGGAGCCCTGAGGTATATATTTGATCTTGCCTAATTATTGACATGTACTTGAATATGTAATGCTCCCATTGTCTGTCATTATTTTTATTGGGGCACCTATTCCGTTGGCAAAAGTCTATGTGATTTAACATTGAAAACGTGTCTCTTCATTTATTTATAGATTTATAGATTCATTCTTCCGTCCACATGGGCCCGCACATCCCAACAATATATATATCATAACGACCGGCTCGATGAGTTTTCGCGGGCTATTACTTTTATTGAAGATTCGAGTTACCATGGCGACGTAATAAGCAAAAAACAGCCCCCCAAAGCCCCCCTAGGAATAAACAGGGGGATGACCTGGAAAATCATAAAAAAAACTAAATTTTGAGCAGTTATGCATTAACCTAGAAACGCCATTCAAATGTCAGTTTGTAGATACGTCCGTGCTGTGTTCAGGATTAAAGGGTTAATGAGTTAAAATAGTTAAAGAGTTACAGGATTAAAGGGTTAATGAGTTAAAATAGTTAAAGAGTTAAAGAGTTACAGGATTAAAGGGTTAACAAGTTAAAATAGTAACTTGTAACTTGTAATAGTAAATTGAATCTTATTTACTTTTCTTATTGTTGAATAACATATCATTCTTATTATTGTCTGTTTTTTTTCCTACTTTTCTACTTTTAGACGTGATAACGTTCATTATTTTGGGATTAGGATTTTTTTAAACTGAATTTCTTATATTAATTTGACTCTTTTGGTAACTGAAAGCAGTTTTAACGTAAATGTAGAAAAAAGTTGAAACTATGAAGCTGTTTTTCACAGATGCAGCTAAAGAAAAGGGAACAAATGATGTGTCTCTGTGACAGGCTGCTGGGAACAAAGTGCCTAAAGATCCAGTTTAAAATGTGGACACAACACTGGTTCATCCCTTGAGTTAGGAGCCTTTTTCCTGCCTGAATGGTTCATAGCTCAGAGTTAAGTGGCTTAACAAACACAGAGGCGGGCCCAGTCCGACTGGAAGAACTGGTTTCAGAGCAGAAAGGAGGGGGCTCCTCTCCACTTCCAACCGCTTCAGTGTACAGCAGTTAGAGAGGGAAAGGGGAGGAGCCAACATGAGCAGTTAGAGAGGGAAAGGGGAGGAGCCAACATGAGCAGTTAGAGAGGGAAAGGGGAGGAGCCAACATGAACAGTTAGAGAGGGAAAGGGGAGGAGCCAACATGAGCAGTTAGCTCTCAGCTGCTCAGCTGCTCAGCAGCCAGACTGACTGCGTGTTCACTTCAGTATGAACCTAAAGGAAGTTATTAGTTTGTCCCTCTACTGACGAGCAGCTGCTGCTTAAACACATTTTAAATCATTAAAACACGCCTGCAAGTATTTATAAAACATGAAAAATAACAGAACCGACCTGTTAAACCAGCTGCTTTTACACAGTGAACATGTTGGTGTGGCCTCTACCTGCAGGTGATAAACACACCTGAGATTCACCTGCTCACACCTGCCCTCCTTTCACCAAACTACTGAAACACAGCGGTTTATCCCGGGTGTTTCAGGCACTTGTTGACAGGGACACACCTGAGCTGGAACGTTCCACTGAGCAGGGTGTGGCGGTTGTCAACAGCAACAGAAAACCTGCTGAGGTGGCCTCACATTCCCTGTGGTAACAAACAGAAGCACCTGGGAGGGTGCAGCCAATCAAGGCAAGGGAATTTTATTTGTAGAGCACAATTCGTACACAAGGAAATTCAAAGTGCTTTACAGCTACATAAAATCACATGAAGGTCATAAAATCATTAAAAAAAAAAAAAATTAAAAAATATATAATAATAATAATAACTAAAAAAAACAAAAAATAATCATTAATTAATTTAAAAGTGAAGAGTGCAGATAAAATACTTTCAGGTGTCAGATGCACAGCTAAACAGAACTGTTCAGAGCTCAGAGAGACCATTAGGAAAATAAGAGCCAAGGGGAGGAGCCAACATGAGCAGATAGAGAGGGAAAGGGGAGGAGCCAACATGAACAGATAGAGAGAGAAAGGGGAGGAGCCAACATGAGCAGTTAGTGAGGGAAAGGGAAGAAGCCAACATGAACAGTTAGAGAGGGAAAGGGGAGGAGCCAACATGAGCAGTTAGAGAGGGAAAGGGGAGGAGCCAACATGAACAGTTAGAGAGGGAAAGGGAAGAAGCCAACATGAACAGTTAGAGAGGGAAAGAGAAGGAGCTGACATGAGCAGATAGAGAGGGAAAGGGGAGGAGCCAACATGAGCAGTTAGTGAGGGAAAGGGAAGAAGCCAACATGAACAGTTAGAGAGGGAAAGGGGAGGAGCCAACATGAGCAGTTAGAGAGGGAAAGGGGAGGAGCCAACATGAACAGATAGAGAGGGAAAGGGGAGGAGCCAACATGAGCAGTTAGTGAGGGAAAGGGAAGAAGCCAACATGAACAGTTAGAGAGGGAAAGGGGAGGAGCCAACATGAGCAGTTAGAGAGGGAAAGGGGAGGAGCCAACATGAACAGTTAGAGAGGGAAAGGGAAGAAGCCAACATGAACAGTTAGAGAGGGAAAGAGAAGGAGCTGACATGAGCAGATAGAGAGGGAAAGGGGAGGAGCCAACATGAGCAGTGAGTGAGGGAAAGGGGAGGAGCCAACATGAGCAGTGAGTGAGGGAAAGGGGAGGAGCCAACATGAACAGTTAGAGAGGGACAGGGGAGGAGCCAACATGAGCAGATAGAGAGGGAAAGTGGAGGAGCCAACATGAGCAGTTAGAGAGGGAAAGGGGAGGAGCCAACATGAGCAGATAGAGAAGGAAAAGGGAGGAGCCAACATGAGCAGTTAAAGAGGGAAAGGGAAGAAGCCAACATGAGCAGTTAGAGGGAAAGGGGAGGAGCTAACATGAACAGTTAAAGAGGGAAAGGGGAGGAGCCAACATGAGCAGTTAAAGAGGGAAAGGGGAGGAGCCAACATGAGCAGATAGAGAGGGAAAGGGGAGGAGCCAACATGAACAGTTAAAGAGGGAAAGGGGAGGAGCCAACATGAGCAGATAGAGAGGGAAAGGGGAGGAGCTAACATGAACAGTTAAAGAGGGAAAGGGGAGGATCCAACATGAGCAGATAGAGAGGGAAAGGGGAGGAGCCAACATGAGCATATAGAGAGGGAAAAGGGAGGAGCCAACATGAGCAGATAGAGAGGGAAAGGGGAGGAGCCAACATGAACAGTTAAAGAGGGAAAGGGGAGGGGCCAACATGAGCAGATAGAGAGGGAAAGGGGAGGAGCCAACATGAGCAGATAGAGAGGGAAAAGGGAGGAGCCAACATGAGCAGATAGAGAGGGAAAAGGGAGGAGCCAACATGAACAGTTAGTGAGGGAAAGGGGAGGAGCCAACATGAAGAGTTAGTGAGGGAAAGGGGAGGAGCCACCATGAGCAATTAGTGAGGGAAAGGGGAGGAGCCAACATGAACAGTTAGAGAGGGAAAGGGTAGGAGCCAACATGAACAGTTAGAGAGGGAAAGGGGAGGAGCCAACATGAACAGTTAGTGGGTGAAAGGGGAGGAGCCAACATGAACAGTTAGTGAGGGAAAGGGGAGGAGCCAACATGAGCAGTTATAAAGGGAAAGGGGAGGAGCCAACATGAACAGTTAGAAAGGGAAAGGGGAGGAGCCAACATGAACAGTTAGAAAGGGAAAGGGGAGGAGCCAACATGAGCAGTTAAAGGGGGAAAGGGAAGGAGCCAACATGAAGAGTTAGAGAGAGAAAGGAGAGGAGCCGACATGAACAGTTAGAGAGGGAAAGGGGAGGAGCCGACATGAGCAGTTAGAGAGGGAAATGGGAGGAACCAACATGAGCAATTAGAGAGGGAAAGGGGAGGAGCCAACATGAGCAGTTACTGAGGATAAGGGGAGGAGCCAACATGAGCAATAAGTGAGGGAAAGAGGAGGAGCCAACATGAGCAGTTAAAGAGGGAAAGGGGAGGAGCCAACATGAACAGTTAGTGGGGGAAAGGGGAGGAGCCAACATGAAGAGTTAGAGAGAGAAAGGAGAGGAGCCGACATGAACAGTTAGAGAGGGAAAGGGGAGGAGCCAACATGAGCAGTTAGAGGGAAATGGGAGGAACCAACATGAGCAGTTAGAGAGGGAAAGGGGAGGAGCCAACATGAGCAGTTACTGAGGATAAGGGGAGGAGCCAACATGAGCAATTAGTGAGGGAAAGGGGAGGAGCCAACATGAGCAGTTAGTGAGGGAAAGGGGAGGAGCCACCATTAACAGTTAGAGAGGGAAAGGGGAGGAGCCAACATGAACAGTTAGTGAGGGAAAGGGGAGGAGCCAACATGAAGAGTTAGTGAGGGAAAGGGGAGGAGCCACCATTAACAGTTAGAGAGGGAAAGGGGAGGAGCCAACATGAAGAGGTAGTGAGGGAAAGGGGAGGAGCCACCATTAACAGTTAGAGAGGGAAAGGGGAGGAAACAACATGAACAGTTAGTGGGGGAAAGGGGAGGAGCCACCATGAGCAATTAGTGAGGGAAAGGGGAGGAGCCAAAATGAACAGTTAGAAAGGGAAAGGGGAGGAGCCAACATGAACAGTTAGAAAGGGAAAGGGGAGGAGCCAAAATGAACAGTTAGAAAGGGAAAGGGGAGGAGCCAACATGAGCAGTTAAAGGGGGAAAGGGAAGGAGCCAACAAGAACAGTTAGAGAGGGAAAGGGAAGGAGCCAACATGAAGAGTTAGAGAGAGAAAGGGGAGGAGCCGACATGAACAGTTAGAGAGGGAAAGGGGAGGAGCCAACATGAGCAGTTAGAGAGGGAAAGGGGAGGAGCCGACATGAGCAGTTAGAGAGGGAAATGGGAGGAACCAACATGAGCAGTTAGAGAGGGAAAGGGGAGGAGCCAACATGAGCAGTTACTGAGGAGAAGGGGAGGAGCCAACTTGAGCAATTAGTGAGGGAAAGGGGAGGAGCCTACATGAGCAGTTAGTGAGGGAAAGGGGAGGAGCCACCATTAACAGTTAGAGAGGGAAAGGGGAGGAGCCAACATGAACAGTTAGTGAGGGAAAGGGGAGGAGCCAACATGAAGAGTTAGTGAGGGAAAGGGGAGGAGCCACCATTAACAGTTAGAGAGGGAAAGGGGAGGAGCCAACATGAAGAGTTAGTGAGGGAAAGGAGAGGAGCCACCATTAACAGTTAGAGAGGGAAAGGGGAGGAGCCAACATGAACAGTTAGTGAGGGAAAGGGGAGGAGCCAACATGAAGAGTTAGTGAGGGAAAGGGGAGGAGCCACCATGAGCAATTAGTGAGGGAAAGGGGAGGAGCCAACATGAGCAGTTATAAAGGGAAAGGGGAGGAGCCAACATGAACAGTTAGAAAGGGAAAGGGGAGGAGCCAACATGAACAGTTAGAAAGGGAAAGGGGAGGAGCCAACATGAGCAGTTAAAGGGGGAAAGGGAAGGAGCCAACAAGAACAGTTAGAGAGGGAAAAGGGAGGAGCTAATATGAGCAGCTATAGAAGGAAAGGGGAGGAGCCAACATGAAGAGTTAGAGAGGGAAAGGGGAGGAGCCGACATGAACAGTTAGAGAGTGAAAGGGGAGGAGCCAACATGAGCAGGTAGTGAGGGAAAGGGGAGGAGCCAACATGAGCAGTTAGTGAGGGAAAGTGGAGGAGCCAACATGAACAATTAGAGAGGGAAAGGGGAGGAGCCAACATGAAGAGTTAGAGGGAAAGGGGAGGAGCCGACATGAACAGGTAGTGAGGGAAAGGGGAGGAGCCAACAATAGCAGTTAGAGAGGGAAAGGGGAGGAGCCCACATGAGCAGTTAGTGAGGGAAAGGGGAGGAGCCAACATGAGCAGTTAGAGAGGGAAAGGGGAGGAGCCAACATGAAGAGTTAGAGAGGGAAAGGGGAGGAGCCAACATGAGCAGTTAGAGAGGGAAAGGAGAGGAGCCAACATAAGCATAGAGAGAGGGAAAGGGGAGGAGCCAACATGAGCAGTTAGAGAGGGAAAGGGGAGGAGCTAACATAAGCAGTTAGTGAGGGAAAGGGGAGGAGCCAACATGAGCAGTTAGAGAGAGAAAGGGGAGGAGCCAACATGAAGAGTTAGAGAGGGAAGGGGAGGAGCCAACATGAGCAGTTAGAAAGGGAAAGGGGAGGAGCCAAAATGAACAGTTAGAGAGGGAAAGGGGAGGAGCCGACATGAGCAGTTAGAGAGGGAAATGGGAGGAACCAACATGAGCAGTTAGAGAGGGAAAGGGGAGGAGCCAACATGAGCAGTTACTGAGAAGGGGAGGAGCCAACATGAGCAATTAGTGAGGGAAAGGGGAGGAGCCAACATGAGCAGTTAGTGAGGGAAAGGGGAGGAGCCAACATGAAGAGTTAGTGAGGGAAAGGGGAGGAGCCACCATTAACAGTTAGAGAGGGAAAGGGGAGGAGCCAACATGAACAGTTAGTGAGGGAAAGGGGAGGAGCCAACATGAAGAGTTAGTGAGGGAAAGGGGAGGAGCCACCATGAGCAATTAGTGAGGGAAAGGGGAGGAGCCAACATGAACAGTTAGAGAGGGAAAGGGTAGGAGCCACCATGAGCAATTAGTGAGGGAAAGGGGAGGAGCCAACATGAGCAGTTAGAAAGGGAAAGGGGAGGAGCCAACATGAACAGTTAGAGAGGGAAAGGGGAGGAACCAACATGAGCAGTTAGCTCTCAGCTGCTCAGCAGCCAGACCGACTGCGTGTTCACTTCAGTATGAACCTAAAGGAAGTTATTAGTTTGTCCCTTTACTGACGAGCAGCTGCTGCTTAAACACATTTTAAATCATTAAAACACGCCTGCAAGTATTTATAAAACATGAAAAATAACAGAACCGACCTGTTAAACCAGCTGCTTTTACACAGTGAACATGTTGGTGTGGCCTCTACCTGCAGGTGATAAACACACCTGAGATTCACCTGCTCACACCTGCCCTCCTTTCACCAAACTACTGAAACACAGCGGTTTATCCCGGGTGTTTCAGGCACTTGTTGACAGGGACACAACTGAGCTGGAACGTTCCACTGAGCAGGGTGTGGCGGTTGTCAACAGCAACAGAAAACCTGCTGAGGTGGCCTCACATTCCCTGTGGTAACAAACAGAAGCACCTGGGAGGGTGCAGCCAATCAAGGCAAGGGAATTTTATTTGTAGAGCACAATTCGTACACAAGGAAATTCAAAGTGCTTTACAGCTACATAAAATCACATGAAGGTAATAAAATCATAAAAAAAAAAAAAAAATTAAAAAATATATATAATAATAATAACTAAAAAAAGATAAAAAATAATCATTAATTAATTCAAAAGTGAAGAGTGCAGATAAAATACTTTCAGGTGTCATATGCACAGCTAAACAGAACTGTTCAGAGCTCAGAGAGACCATTAGAAAAATAAGAGCCAAGGGGAGGAGCCAACATGAGCAGATAGAGAGGGAAATGGGAGGAACCAACATGAGCAATTAGAGAGGGAAAGGGGAGGAGCCAACATGAGCAGTTACTGAGGATAAGGGGAGGAGCCAACATGAGCAATAAGTGAGGGAAAGAGGAGGAGCCAACATGAGCAGTTAAAGAGGGAAAGGGGAGGAGCCAACATGAACAGTTAGTGGGGGAAAGGGGAGGAGCCAACATGAAGAGTTAGAGAGAGAAAGGAGAGGAGCCGACATGAACAGTTAGAGAGGGAAAGGGGAGGAGCCAACATGAGCAGTTAGAGGGAAATGGGAGGAACCAACATGAGCAGTTAGAGAGGGAAAGGGGAGGAGCCAACATGAGCAGTTACTGAGGATAAGGGGAGGAGCCAACATGAGCAATTAGTGAGGGAAAGGGGAGGAGCCAACATGAGCAGTTAGTGAGGGAAAGGGGAGGAGCCACCATTAACAGTTAGAGAGGGAAAGGGGAGGAGCCAACATGAACAGTTAGTGAGGGAAAGGGGAGGAGCCAACATGAAGAGTTAGTGAGGGAAAGGGGAGGAGCCACCATTAACAGTTAGAGAGGGAAAGGGGAGGAGCCAACATGAAGAGGTAGTGAGGGAAAGGGGAGGAGCCACCATTAACAGTTAGAGAGGGAAAGGGGAGGAGCCAACATGAACAGTTAGTGAGGGAAAGGGGAGGAGCCAACATGAAGAGTTAGTGAGGGAAAGGGAAGGAGCCACCATGAGCAATTAGTGAGGGAAAGGGGAGGAGCCAACATGAACAGTTAGAGAGGGAAAGGGTAGGAGCCAACATGAACAGTTAGAGAGGGAAAGGGGAGGAAACAACATGAACAGTTAGTGGGGGAAAGGGGAGGAGCCACCATGAGCAATTAGTGAGGGAAAGGGGAGGAGCCAAAATGAACAGTTAGAAAGGGAAAGGGGAGGAGCCAACATGAACAGTTAGAAAGGGAAAGGGGAGGAGCCAAAATGAACAGTTAGAAAGGGAAAGGGGAGGAGCCAACATGAGCAGTTAAAGGGGGAAAGGGAAGGAGCCAACAAGAACAGTTAGAGAGGGAAAGGGAAGGAGCCAACATGAAGAGTTAGAGAGAGAAAGGGGAGGAGCCGACATGAACAGTTAGAGAGGGAAAGGGGAGGAGCCAACATGAGCAGTTAGAGAGGGAAAGGGGAGGAGCCGACATGAGCAGTTAGAGAGGGAAATGGGAGGAACCAACATGAGCAGTTAGAGAGGGAAAGGGGAGGAGCCAACATGAGCAGTTACTGAGGAGAAGGGGAGGAGCCAACTTGAGCAATTAGTGAGGGAAAGGGGAGGAGCCTACATGAGCAGTTAGTGAGGGAAAGGGGAGGAGCCACCATTAACAGTTAGAGAGGGAAAGGGGAGGAGCCAACATGAAGAGTTAGTGAGGGAAAGGAGAGGAGCCACCATTAACAGTTAGAGAGGGAAAGGGGAGGAGCCAACATGAACAGTTAGTGAGGGAAAGGGGAGGAGCCAACATGAAGAGTTAGTGAGGGAAAGGGGAGGAGCCACCATGAGCAATTAGTGAGGGAAAGGGGAGGAGCCAACATGAGCAGTTATAAAGGGAAAGGGGAGGAGCCAACATGAACAGTTAGAAAGGGAAAGGGGAGGAGCCAACATGAACAGTTAGAAAGGGAAAGGGGAGGAGCCAACATGAGCAGTTAAAGGGGGAAAGGGAAGGAGCCAACAAGAACAGTTAGAGAGGGAAAAGGGAGGAGCTAATATGAGCAGCTATAGAAGGAAAGGGGAGGAGCCAACATGAAGAGTTAGAGAGGGAAAGGGGAGGAGCCGACATGAACAGTTAGAGAGTGAAAGGGGAGGAGCCAACATGAGCAGGTAGTGAGGGAAAGGGGAGGAGCCAACATGAGCAGTTAGTGAGGGAAAGTGGAGGAGCCAACATGAACAATTAGAGAGGGAAAGGGGAGGAGCCAACATGAAGAGTTAGAGGGAAAGGGGAGGAGCCGACATGAACAGGTAGTGAGGGAAAGGGGAGGAGCCAACAATAGCAGTTAGAGAGGGAAAGGGGAGGAGCCCACATGAGCAGTTAGTGAGGGAAAGGGGAGGAGCCAACATGAGCAGTTAGAGAGGGAAAGGGGAGGAGCCAACATGAAGAGTTAGAGAGGGAAAGGGGAGGAGCCAACATGAGCAGTTAGAGAGGGAAAGGAGAGGAGCCAACATAAGCATAGAGAGAGGGAAAGGGGAGGAGCCAACATGAGCAGTTAGAGAGGGAAAGGGGAGGAGCTAACATAAGCAGTTAGTGAGGGAAAGGGGAGGAGCCAACATGAGCAGTTAGAGAGAGAAAGGGGAGGAGCCAACATGAAGAGTTAGAGAGGGAAGGGGAGGAGCCAACATGAGCAGTTAGAAAGGGAAAGGGGAGGAGCCAAAATGAACAGTTAGAGAGGGAAAGGGGAGGAGCCGACATGAGCAGTTAGAGAGGGAAATGGGAGGAACCAACATGAGCAGTTAGAGAGGGAAAGGGGAGGAGCCAACATGAGCAGTTACTGAGAAGGGGAGGAGCCAACATGAGCAATTAGTGAGGGAAAGGGGAGGAGCCAACATGAGCAGTTAGTGAGGGAAAGGGGAGGAGCCAACATGAAGAGTTAGTGAGGGAAAGGGGAGGAGCCACCATTAACAGTTAGAGAGGGAAAGGGGAGGAGCCAACATGAACAGTTAGTGAGGGAAAGGGGAGGAGCCAACATGAAGAGTTAGTGAGGGAAAGGGGAGGAGCCACCATGAGCAATTAGTGAGGGAAAGGGGAGGAGCCAACATGAACAGTTAGAGAGGGAAAGGGTAGGAGCCACCATGAGCAATTAGTGAGGGAAAGGGGAGGAGCCAACATGAGCAGTTAGAAAGGGAAAGGGGAGGAGCCAACATGAACAGTTAGAGAGGGAAAGGGGAGGAACCAACATGAGCAGTTAGCTCTCAGCTGCTCAGCAGCCAGACCGACTGCGTGTTCACTTCAGTATGAACCTAAAGGAAGTTATTAGTTTGTCCCTTTACTGACGAGCAGCTGCTGCTTAAACACATTTTAAATCATTAAAACACGCCTGCAAGTATTTATAAAACATGAAAAATAACAGAACCGACCTGTTAAACCAGCTGCTTTTACACAGTGAACATGTTGGTGTGGCCTCTACCTGCAGGTGATAAACACACCTGAGATTCACCTGCTCACACCTGCCCTCCTTTCACCAAACTACTGAAACACAGCGGTTTATCCCGGGTGTTTCAGGCACTTGTTGACAGGGACACAACTGAGCTGGAACGTTCCACTGAGCAGGGTGTGGCGGTTGTCAACAGCAACAGAAAACCTGCTGAGGTGGCCTCACATTCCCTGTGGTAACAAACAGAAGCACCTGGGAGGGTGCAGCCAATCAAGGCAAGGGAATTTTATTTGTAGAGCACAATTCGTACACAAGGAAATTCAAAGTGCTTTACAGCTACATAAAATCACATGAAGGTAATAAAATCATAAAAAAAAAAAAAAAATTAAAAAATATATATAATAATAATAACTAAAAAAAGATAAAAAATAATCATTAATTAATTCAAAAGTGAAGAGTGCAGATAAAATACTTTCAGGTGTCATATGCACAGCTAAACAGAACTGTTCAGAGCTCAGAGAGACCATTAGAAAAATAAGAGCCAAGGGGAGGAGCCAACATGAGCAGATAGAGAGGGAAATGGGAGGAACCAACATGAGCAATTAGAGAGGGAAAGGGGAGGAGCCAACATGAGCAGTTACTGAGGATAAGGGGAGGAGCCAACATGAGCAATAAGTGAGGGAAAGAGGAGGAGCCAACATGAGCAGTTAAAGAGGGAAAGGGGAGGAGCCAACATGAACAGTTAGTGGGGGAAAGGGGAGGAGCCAACATGAAGAGTTAGAGAGAGAAAGGAGAGGAGCCGACATGAACAGTTAGAGAGGGAAAGGGGAGGAGCCAACATGAGCAGTTAGAGGGAAATGGGAGGAACCAACATGAGCAGTTAGAGAGGGAAAGGGGAGGAGCCAACATGAGCAGTTACTGAGGATAAGGGGAGGAGCCAACATGAGCAATTAGTGAGGGAAAGGGGAGGAGCCAACATGAGCAGTTAGTGAGGGAAAGGGGAGGAGCCACCATTAACAGTTAGAGAGGGAAAGGGGAGGAGCCAACATGAACAGTTAGTGAGGGAAAGGGGAGGAGCCAACATGAAGAGTTAGTGAGGGAAAGGGGAGGAGCCACCATTAACAGTTAGAGAGGGAAAGGGGAGGAGCCAACATGAAGAGGTAGTGAGGGAAAGGGGAGGAGCCACCATTAACAGTTAGAGAGGGAAAGGGGAGGAGCCAACATGAACAGTTAGTGAGGGAAAGGGGAGGAGCCAACATGAAGAGTTAGTGAGGGAAAGGGAAGGAGCCACCATGAGCAATTAGTGAGGGAAAGGGGAGGAGCCAACATGAACAGTTAGAGAGGGAAAGGGTAGGAGCCAACATGAACAGTTAGAGAGGGAAAGGGGAGGAAACAACATGAACAGTTAGTGGGGGAAAGGGGAGGAGCCACCATGAGCAATTAGTGAGGGAAAGGGGAGGAGCCAAAATGAACAGTTAGAAAGGGAAAGGGGAGGAGCCAACATGAACAGTTAGAAAGGGAAAGGGGAGGAGCCAAAATGAACAGTTAGAAAGGGAAAGGGGAGGAGCCAACATGAGCAGTTAAAGGGGGAAAGGGAAGGAGCCAACAAGAACAGTTAGAGAGGGAAAGGGAAGGAGCCAACATGAAGAGTTAGAGAGAGAAAGGGGAGGAGCCGACATGAACAGTTAGAGAGGGAAAGGGGAGGAGCCAACATGAGCAGTTAGAGAGGGAAAGGGGAGGAGCCGACATGAGCAGTTAGAGAGGGAAATGGGAGGAACCAACATGAGCAGTTAGAGAGGGAAAGGGGAGGAGCCAACATGAGCAGTTACTGAGGAGAAGGGGAGGAGCCAACTTGAGCAATTAGTGAGGGAAAGGGGAGGAGCCTACATGAGCAGTTAGTGAGGGAAAGGGGAGGAGCCACCATTAACAGTTAGAGAGGGAAAGGGGAGGAGCCAACATGAAGAGTTAGTGAGGGAAAGGAGAGGAGCCACCATTAACAGTTAGAGAGGGAAAGGGGAGGAGCCAACATGAACAGTTAGTGAGGGAAAGGGGAGGAGCCAACATGAAGAGTTAGTGAGGGAAAGGGGAGGAGCCACCATGAGCAATTAGTGAGGGAAAGGGGAGGAGCCAACATGAGCAGTTATAAAGGGAAAGGGGAGGAGCCAACATGAACAGTTAGAAAGGGAAAGGGGAGGAGCCAACATGAACAGTTAGAAAGGGAAAGGGGAGGAGCCAACATGAGCAGTTAAAGGGGGAAAGGGAAGGAGCCAACAAGAACAGTTAGAGAGGGAAAAGGGAGGAGCTAATATGAGCAGCTATAGAAGGAAAGGGGAGGAGCCAACATGAAGAGTTAGAGAGGGAAAGGGGAGGAGCCGACATGAACAGTTAGAGAGTGAAAGGGGAGGAGCCAACATGAGCAGGTAGTGAGGGAAAGGGGAGGAGCCAACATGAGCAGTTAGTGAGGGAAAGTGGAGGAGCCAACATGAACAATTAGAGAGGGAAAGGGGAGGAGCCAACATGAAGAGTTAGAGGGAAAGGGGAGGAGCCGACATGAACAGGTAGTGAGGGAAAGGGGAGGAGCCAACAATAGCAGTTAGAGAGGGAAAGGGGAGGAGCCCACATGAGCAGTTAGTGAGGGAAAGGGGAGGAGCCAACATGAGCAGTTAGAGAGGGAAAGGGGAGGAGCCAACATGAAGAGTTAGAGAGGGAAAGGGGAGGAGCCAACATGAGCAGTTAGAGAGGGAAAGGAGAGGAGCCAACATAAGCATAGAGAGAGGGAAAGGGGAGGAGCCAACATGAGCAGTTAGAGAGGGAAAGGGGAGGAGCTAACATAAGCAGTTAGTGAGGGAAAGGGGAGGAGCCAACATGAGCAGTTAGAGAGAGAAAGGGGAGGAGCCAACATGAAGAGTTAGAGAGGGAAGGGGAGGAGCCAACATGAGCAGTTAGAAAGGGAAAGGGGAGGAGCCAAAATGAACAGTTAGAGAGGGAAAGGGGAGGAGCCGACATGAGCAGTTAGAGAGGGAAATGGGAGGAACCAACATGAGCAGTTAGAGAGGGAAAGGGGAGGAGCCAACATGAGCAGTTACTGAGAAGGGGAGGAGCCAACATGAGCAATTAGTGAGGGAAAGGGGAGGAGCCAACATGAGCAGTTAGTGAGGGAAAGGGGAGGAGCCAACATGAAGAGTTAGTGAGGGAAAGGGGAGGAGCCACCATTAACAGTTAGAGAGGGAAAGGGGAGGAGCCAACATGAACAGTTAGTGAGGGAAAGGGGAGGAGCCAACATGAAGAGTTAGTGAGGGAAAGGGGAGGAGCCACCATGAGCAATTAGTGAGGGAAAGGGGAGGAGCCAACATGAACAGTTAGAGAGGGAAAGGGTAGGAGCCACCATGAGCAATTAGTGAGGGAAAGGGGAGGAGCCAACATGAGCAGTTAGAAAGGGAAAGGGGAGGAGCCAACATGAACAGTTAGAGAGGGAAAGGGGAGGAACCAACATGAGCAGTTAGCTCTCAGCTGCTCAGCAGCCAGACCGACTGCGTGTTCACTTCAGTATGAACCTAAAGGAAGTTATTAGTTTGTCCCTTTACTGACGAGCAGCTGCTGCTTAAACACATTTTAAATCATTAAAACACGCCTGCAAGTATTTATAAAACATGAAAAATAACAGAACCGACCTGTTAAACCAGCTGCTTTTACACAGTGAACATGTTGGTGTGGCCTCTACCTGCAGGTGATAAACACACCTGAGATTCACCTGCTCACACCTGCCCTCCTTTCACCAAACTACTGAAACACAGCGGTTTATCCCGGGTGTTTCAGGCACTTGTTGACAGGGACACAACTGAGCTGGAACGTTCCACTGAGCAGGGTGTGGCGGTTGTCAACAGCAACAGAAAACCTGCTGAGGTGGCCTCACATTCCCTGTGGTAACAAACAGAAGCACCTGGGAGGGTGCAGCCAATCAAGGCAAGGGAATTTTATTTGTAGAGCACAATTCGTACACAAGGAAATTCAAAGTGCTTTACAGCTACATAAAATCACATGAAGGTAATAAAATCATAAAAAAAAAAAAAAAATTAAAAAATATATATAATAATAATAACTAAAAAAAGATAAAAAATAATCATTAATTAATTCAAAAGTGAAGAGTGCAGATAAAATACTTTCAGGTGTCATATGCACAGCTAAACAGAACTGTTCAGAGCTCAGAGAGACCATTAGAAAAATAAGAGCCAAGGGGAGGAGCCAACATGAGCAGATAGAGAGGGAAATGGGAGGAACCAACATGAGCAATTAGAGAGGGAAAGGGGAGGAGCCAACATGAGCAGTTACTGAGGATAAGGGGAGGAGCCAACATGAGCAATAAGTGAGGGAAAGAGGAGGAGCCAACATGAGCAGTTAAAGAGGGAAAGGGGAGGAGCCAACATGAACAGTTAGTGGGGGAAAGGGGAGGAGCCAACATGAAGAGTTAGAGAGAGAAAGGAGAGGAGCCGACATGAACAGTTAGAGAGGGAAAGGGGAGGAGCCAACATGAGCAGTTAGAGGGAAATGGGAGGAACCAACATGAGCAGTTAGAGAGGGAAAGGGGAGGAGCCAACATGAGCAGTTACTGAGGATAAGGGGAGGAGCCAACATGAGCAATTAGTGAGGGAAAGGGGAGGAGCCAACATGAGCAGTTAGTGAGGGAAAGGGGAGGAGCCACCATTAACAGTTAGAGAGGGAAAGGGGAGGAGCCAACATGAACAGTTAGTGAGGGAAAGGGGAGGAGCCAACATGAAGAGTTAGTGAGGGAAAGGGGAGGAGCCACCATTAACAGTTAGAGAGGGAAAGGGGAGGAGCCAACATGAAGAGGTAGTGAGGGAAAGGGGAGGAGCCACCATTAACAGTTAGAGAGGGAAAGGGGAGGAGCCAACATGAACAGTTAGTGAGGGAAAGGGGAGGAGCCAACATGAAGAGTTAGTGAGGGAAAGGGAAGGAGCCACCATGAGCAATTAGTGAGGGAAAGGGGAGGAGCCAACATGAACAGTTAGAGAGGGAAAGGGTAGGAGCCAACATGAACAGTTAGAGAGGGAAAGGGGAGGAAACAACATGAACAGTTAGTGGGGGAAAGGGGAGGAGCCACCATGAGCAATTAGTGAGGGAAAGGGGAGGAGCCAAAATGAACAGTTAGAAAGGGAAAGGGGAGGAGCCAACATGAACAGTTAGAAAGGGAAAGGGGAGGAGCCAAAATGAACAGTTAGAAAGGGAAAGGGGAGGAGCCAACATGAGCAGTTAAAGGGGGAAAGGGAAGGAGCCAACAAGAACAGTTAGAGAGGGAAAGGGAAGGAGCCAACATGAAGAGTTAGAGAGAGAAAGGGGAGGAGCCGACATGAACAGTTAGAGAGGGAAAGGGGAGGAGCCAACATGAGCAGTTAGAGAGGGAAAGGGGAGGAGCCGACATGAGCAGTTAGAGAGGGAAATGGGAGGAACCAACATGAGCAGTTAGAGAGGGAAAGGGGAGGAGCCAACATGAGCAGTTACTGAGGAGAAGGGGAGGAGCCAACTTGAGCAATTAGTGAGGGAAAGGGGAGGAGCCTACATGAGCAGTTAGTGAGGGAAAGGGGAGGAGCCACCATTAACAGTTAGAGAGGGAAAGGGGAGGAGCCAACATGAAGAGTTAGTGAGGGAAAGGAGAGGAGCCACCATTAACAGTTAGAGAGGGAAAGGGGAGGAGCCAACATGAACAGTTAGTGAGGGAAAGGGGAGGAGCCAACATGAAGAGTTAGTGAGGGAAAGGGGAGGAGCCACCATGAGCAATTAGTGAGGGAAAGGGGAGGAGCCAACATGAGCAGTTATAAAGGGAAAGGGGAGGAGCCAACATGAACAGTTAGAAAGGGAAAGGGGAGGAGCCAACATGAACAGTTAGAAAGGGAAAGGGGAGGAGCCAACATGAGCAGTTAAAGGGGGAAAGGGAAGGAGCCAACAAGAACAGTTAGAGAGGGAAAAGGGAGGAGCTAATATGAGCAGCTATAGAAGGAAAGGGGAGGAGCCAACATGAAGAGTTAGAGAGGGAAAGGGGAGGAGCCGACATGAACAGTTAGAGAGTGAAAGGGGAGGAGCCAACATGAGCAGGTAGTGAGGGAAAGGGGAGGAGCCAACATGAGCAGTTAGTGAGGGAAAGTGGAGGAGCCAACATGAACAATTAGAGAGGGAAAGGGGAGGAGCCAACATGAAGAGTTAGAGGGAAAGGGGAGGAGCCGACATGAACAGGTAGTGAGGGAAAGGGGAGGAGCCAACAATAGCAGTTAGAGAGGGAAAGGGGAGGAGCCCACATGAGCAGTTAGTGAGGGAAAGGGGAGGAGCCAACATGAGCAGTTAGAGAGGGAAAGGGGAGGAGCCAACATGAAGAGTTAGAGAGGGAAAGGGGAGGAGCCAACATGAGCAGTTAGAGAGGGAAAGGAGAGGAGCCAACATAAGCATAGAGAGAGGGAAAGGGGAGGAGCCAACATGAGCAGTTAGAGAGGGAAAGGGGAGGAGCTAACATAAGCAGTTAGTGAGGGAAAGGGGAGGAGCCAACATGAGCAGTTAGAGAGAGAAAGGGGAGGAGCCAACATGAAGAGTTAGAGAGGGAAGGGGAGGAGCCAACATGAGCAGTTAGAAAGGGAAAGGGGAGGAGCCAAAATGAACAGTTAGAGAGGGAAAGGGGAGGAGCCGACATGAGCAGTTAGAGAGGGAAATGGGAGGAACCAACATGAGCAGTTAGAGAGGGAAAGGGGAGGAGCCAACATGAGCAGTTACTGAGAAGGGGAGGAGCCAACATGAGCAATTAGTGAGGGAAAGGGGAGGAGCCAACATGAGCAGTTAGTGAGGGAAAGGGGAGGAGCCAACATGAAGAGTTAGTGAGGGAAAGGGGAGGAGCCACCATTAACAGTTAGAGAGGGAAAGGGGAGGAGCCAACATGAACAGTTAGTGAGGGAAAGGGGAGGAGCCAACATGAAGAGTTAGTGAGGGAAAGGGGAGGAGCCACCATGAGCAATTAGTGAGGGAAAGGGGAGGAGCCAACATGAACAGTTAGAGAGGGAAAGGGTAGGAGCCACCATGAGCAATTAGTGAGGGAAAGGGGAGGAGCCAACATGAGCAGTTAGAAAGGGAAAGGGGAGGAGCCAACATGAACAGTTAGAGAGGGAAAGGGGAGGAACCAACATGAGCAGTTAGCTCTCAGCTGCTCAGCAGCCAGACCGACTGCGTGTTCACTTCAGTATGAACCTAAAGGAAGTTATTAGTTTGTCCCTTTACTGACGAGCAGCTGCTGCTTAAACACATTTTAAATCATTAAAACACGCCTGCAAGTATTTATAAAACATGAAAAATAACAGAACCGACCTGTTAAACCAGCTGCTTTTACACAGTGAACATGTTGGTGTGGCCTCTACCTGCAGGTGATAAACACACCTGAGATTCACCTGCTCACACCTGCCCTCCTTTCACCAAACTACTGAAACACAGCGGTTTATCCCGGGTGTTTCAGGCACTTGTTGACAGGGACACAACTGAGCTGGAACGTTCCACTGAGCAGGGTGTGGCGGTTGTCAACAGCAACAGAAAACCTGCTGAGGTGGCCTCACATTCCCTGTGGTAACAAACAGAAGCACCTGGGAGGGTGCAGCCAATCAAGGCAAGGGAATTTTATTTGTAGAGCACAATTCGTACACAAGGAAATTCAAAGTGCTTTACAGCTACATAAAATCACATGAAGGTAATAAAATCATAAAAAAAAAAAAAAAATTAAAAAATATATATAATAATAATAACTAAAAAAAGATAAAAAATAATCATTAATTAATTCAAAAGTGAAGAGTGCAGATAAAATACTTTCAGGTGTCATATGCACAGCTAAACAGAACTGTTCAGAGCTCAGAGAGACCATTAGAAAAATAAGAGCCAAGGGGAGGAGCCAACATGAGCAGATAGAGAGGGAAAGGGG
The DNA here is from genome assembly GCF_027942865.1 of Odontesthes bonariensis. Classification (NCBI taxonomy): domain Eukaryota; kingdom Metazoa; phylum Chordata; class Actinopteri; order Atheriniformes; family Atherinopsidae; genus Odontesthes; species Odontesthes bonariensis. Next base: position 609,504 of record NC_134509.1, on the reverse strand, counting down.
AGGAGCCAACATGAACAGATAGAGAGAGAAAGGGGAGGAGCCAACATTAACAGTTAGAGAGGGAAAGGGGAGGAGCCAACATGAGCAGTTAGAGAGGGAAAGGGGAGGAGCCAACATGAGCAGATAGAGAGGGAAAGGGAAGGAGCCAACATGAGCAGATAGAGAGGGAAAGGGAAGGAGCCAACATGAGCAGATAGAGAGGGAAAGGGGAGGAGCCAACATGAGCAGTTAGAGAGGGAAAGGGGAGGAGCCAACATGAGCAGTTAGAGAGGGAAAGGGAAGAAGCCAACATGAGCAGATAGAGAGGGAAAGGGGAGGAGCCAACATGAGCAGATAGAGAGGGAAAGGGGAGGAGCCAACATGAGCAGATAGAGAGGGAAAGGGAAGGAGCCAACATGAGCAGATAGAGAGGGAAAGGGAAGAAGCCAACATGAACAGTTAGAGAGGGAAAGGGGAGGAGCCAACATGAGCAGTTAGAGAGGGAAAGGGGAGGAGCCAACATGAGCAGTTAGAGAGGGAAAGGGAAGAAGCCAATATGAGCAGTTAGAGAGGGAAAGGGGAGGAGCCAACATGAGCAGATAGAGAGGGAAAGGGAAGAAGCCAACATGAACAGTTAGAGAAGGAAAGGGGAGGAGCCAACATGAGCAGATAGAGAGGGAAAGGGGAGGAGCCAACATGAGCAGATAGAGAGGGAAAGGGAAGAAGCCAACATGAACAGTTAGAGAGGGAAAGGGGAGGAGCCAACATGAGTAGTTAGAGAGGGAAAGGGGAGAAGCCAACATGAGCAATTAGAGAGGGAAAGGGAAGAAGCCAACATGAGCAGTTAGAGAGGGAAAGGGGAGGAGCCAACATGAGCAGTGAAAGAGGGAAAGGGAAGGAGCCAACAAGAACAGTTAGAGAGGGAAAAGGGAGGAGCTAATATGAGCAGCTATAGAAGGAAAGGGGAGGAGCCAACATTAACAGTTAGTGAGGGAAAGGGGAGGAGCCAACATGAGCAGTTAGAGAGGGAAAGGTGAGGACCGGACACTAGCAGTTAGAGAGGGAAAGGGGAGGAGCCAACATGAGCATATAGAGAGGGAAAGGGGAGGAGCCAACATGAGCAGTTACAGAGGGAAAGGGGAGGAGCCAACATTAACAGTTAGTGAGGGAAAGGGGAGGAGCCAACATGAGCAGTTAGAGAGGGAAAGGGAGGAGCCAACATGAGCATATAGAGAGGGAAAGGGGAGGAGCCAACATGAGCAGTTACAGAGGGAAAGGGGAGGAGCCAACATTAACAGTTAGTGAGGGAAAGGGGAGGAGCCAACATGAGCAGTTAGAGAGGGAAAGGGGAGGAGCCAACATTAACAGTTAGTGAGGGAAAGGGGAGGAGCCAACATGAGCAGGTAGTGAGGGAAAGGGGAGGAGCCAACATGAGCAGTGAAAGAGGGAAAGGGAAGGAGCCAACAAGAACAGTTAGAGAGGGAAAAGGGAGGAGCTAATATGGGCAGCTATAGAAGGAAAGGGGAGGAGCCAACATGAAGAGTTAGAGAGGGAAAGGGGAGGAGCCGACATGAACAGTTAGAGAGTTAAAGGGGAGGAGCCAACATGAGCAGGTAGTGAGGGAAAGGGGAGGAGCCAACATGAGCAGTTAGCTCTCAGCTGCTCAGCAGCCAGACCGACTGCGTGTTCACTTCAGTATGAACCTAAAGGAAGTTATTAGTTTGTCCCTCTACTGACGAGCAGCTGCTGCCTAAACACATTTTAAATCATTAAAACACGCCTGCAAGTATTTATAAAACATGAAAAATAACAGAACCGACCTGTTAAACCAGCTGCTTTTACACAGTGAACATGTTGGTGTGGCCTCTACCTGCAGGTGATAAACACACCTGAGATTCACCTGCTCACACCTGCCCTCCTTTCACCAAACTACTGAAACACAGCGGTTTATCCCAGGTGTTTCAGGCACTTGTTGACAGGGACACACCTGAGCTGGAACGTTCCACTGAGCAGGGTGTGGCGGTTGTCAACAGCAACAGAAAACCTGCTGAGGTGGCCTCACATTCCCTGTGGTAACAAACAGAAGCACCTGGGAGGGTGCAGCCAATCAAGGCAAGGGAATTTTATTTGTAGAGCACAATTCGTACACAAGGAAATTCAAAGTGCTTTACAGCTACATAAAATCACATGAAGGTAATAAAATCATTAAAAAAATTTAAAAATTAAAAAATATATATAATAATAATAACTAAAAAAACATACAAAATAATCATTAATTAATTCAAAAGTGAAGAGTGCAGATAAAATACTTTCAGGTGTCAGATGCACAGCTAAACAGAACTGTTCAGAGAGACCATTAGAAAAATAAGAGCCAAGGGGAGGAGCCAACATGAGCAGATAGAGAGGGAAAGGGGAGGAGCCAACATGAACAGATAGAGAGAGAAAGGGGAGGAGCCAACATTAACAGTTGGTGAGGGAAAGGGGAGGAGCCAACATGAGCAGTTAGAGAGGGGAAGGGGAGGAGCCAACATTAACAGTTAGTGAGGGGAAGGGGAGGAGCCAACATGAGCAGATAGAGAGGGAAAGGGGAGGAGCCAACATTAACAGTTAGTGAGGGAAAGGGGAGGAGCCAACATGAGCATATAGAGAGGGAAAGGGGAGGAGCCAACATGAGCAGTTACAGAGGGAAAGGGGAGGAGCCAACATTAACAGTTAGTGAGGGAAAGGGGAGGAGCCAACATGAGCAGTTAGAGAGGGAAAGAGGAGGACCGGACACTAGCAGTTAGAGAGGGAAAGGGGAGGAGCCAACATGAGCAGTTAGTGAGGGAAAGGGGAGGAGCCAACATGAGCAGTTAGAGAGGGAAAGGGGAGGAGCCAACATTAACAGTTAGTGAGGGAAAGTGGAGGAGCCAACATGAACAATTAGAGAGGGAAAAGGGAGGAGCCAACATGAAGAGTTAGAGAGGGAAAGGGGAAGAGCCAACATGAGCAGTTAGTGAGGGAAAGGGGAGGAGCCACCATGAGCAATTAGTGAGGGAAAGGGGAGGAGCCAAAATGAACAGTTAGAGTGAAAGGGGAGGAGCCAACATGAGCAGATAGAGAGGGAAAGGGGAGGAGCCAACATGAACAGTTAGAGAGGGAAAGGGGAGGAGCCAACATGAGCAGTTAGTGAGGGAAAGGGGAGGAGCCACCATGAGCAACTAGTGAGGGAAAGGGGAGGAGCCAACATGAGCAGTTAGAGAGGGAAAGGGGAAGAGCCAACATGAACAGTTAGTGAGGGAAAGGGGAGGAGCCAAAATGAGCAGTTAGTGAGGGAAAGGGAAGGAGCCAACATGAGCTTTTTATTTGTTATTCTGTTGTTGTTCTGTTGGTTTTCTGTTGTTATACTGTCATTGACCTGTTGGTGTTCTGTTGGTGTTCTGTTTATATTTTGTTATTTACCTGTTGGTGTTCTGTTGGTTCTGTTGTTCTGATATTGACCTGTTGGTGTTCTGTTGTTGTTCTGTTGTTGTTCTGTTACTGACCTGTTGGTGTTCTGTTGGTTCTGTTTTTGTTCTTTTATGGACCTGTTGATGTTCTGCTGATGTTCTGTTGGTTTTCTGCTGGTTCTGTTGTTGTTCTGTTGGTGTTCTGTTGGTGTTCTGTTTATATTTTGTTATTTACCTGTTGGTGTTCTGTTGGTTCTGTTGTTCTGATATTGACCTGTTGGTGTTCTGTTGTTGTTCTGTTGGTGTTCTGCTGGTTCTGTTGTTATTCTGTTGGTGTTCTGTTGGTTCTGTTGTTCTGATATTGACCTGTTGGTGTTCTGTTGTTGTTCTGTTTGTTCTGTTGTTGTTCTGTTACTGACCTGTTGGTGTTCTGTTGGTTCTGTTTTTGTTCTTTTATGGACCTGTTGGTGTTCTGTTGTTGTTCTGTTGGTGTTCTGTTGTTGTTCTGTTGGTGTTCTATTGGTGTTCTGTTGGTGTTCTGTTGTTGTTCTGTTGGTGTTCTGTTGGTGTTCTGTTGGTGTTCTGTTGTTGTTCTGTTGTTGTTCTGTTGTTGTTCTGTTGGTGTTCTGTTGTTGTTCTGTTGTTGTTCTCTTGGTGTTCTGTTGTTGTTCTGTTGTTCTTCTGTTGTTCTTCTGTTGGTGGACTGTTGGTGTTCTGTTGGTGTTCTGTTGGTGTTCTGTTGGTGTTCTGTTTGTGTTCTGTTGGTGTTCTGTTGGTGTTCTGTTGTTGTTCTTTTGGTTTTCTGTTATTGACCTGTTGGTGTTCTGTTGTTCTGTTGTTGTTCTGTTGGTGTTCTGTTGTTGTTCTGTTGTTGTTCTCTTGGTGTTCTGTTGTTGTTCTGTTGGTGTTCTGTTGTTCTTCTGTTGTTGTTCTGTTGGTGTTCTGTTGTTGTTCTGTTGTTGTTCTCTTGGTGTTCTGTTGTTGTTCTGTTGGTGTTCTGTTGGTGTTCTGATGTTGTTCTGTTGGTGTTCTGTTGTTGTTCTGTTGGTGTTCTGTTGTTGTTCTGTTGTTGTTCTGTTGGTGTTCTGTTGTTGTTCTGTTGGTTTTCTGTTATTGACTTGTTGGTGTTCTGTTGGTGTTCTGTTGGTGTTCTGTTGGTGTTCTGTAGTTGTTCTTTTGGTTTTCTGTTATTGACGTGTTGGTGTTCTGTTGTTGTTCTGTTGGTGTTCTGTTGTTCTGTTAGTGGACTGTTAGTGTTCTGTTGGTGTTCTGTTGGTGTTCTGATGTTGTTCTGTTGGTGTTCTGTTGTTCTGTTAGTGGACTGTTGGTGTTCTGTTGGTGTTCTGTTGGTGTTCTGATGTTGTTCTGTTGGTGTTCTGTTGTTGTTCTGTTGGTGTTCTGTTGGTGTTCTGTTGTTGTTCTCTTGTTGTTCTGTTGGTGTTCTGTTATTGTTCTGTTGTTGTTCTGTTGTTCTGTTGCTGTTCTGTTGGTGTTCTGTTGTTGTTCTGTTGTTGTTCTGTTGTTGTTCTGTTGTTGTTCTCTTGGTGTTCTGTTGTTGTTCTCTTGGTGTTCTGTTGTTGTTCTGTTGGTGTTCTGTTGGTGTTCTGTTGGTGTTCTGTTGGTGTTCTGATGTTGTTCTGTTGGTGTTCTGTTGTTGTTCTGTTGGTGTTCTGTTATTGACCTGTTGGTGTTCTGTTGGTGTTCTGTTGGTGTTCTGTTGTTGTTCTGTTGTTGTTCTGTTGGTGTTCTGTTGTTGTTCTGTTGGTTTTCTGTTATTGACTTGTTGGTGTTCTGTTGGTGTTCTGTTGGTGTTCTGTTGTTGTTCTTTTGGTTTTCTGTTATTGACGTGTTGGTGTTCTGTTGTTGTTCTGTTGGTGTTCTGTTGGTGTTCTTTAGTTGTTCTTTTGGTTTTCTGTTATTGACGTGTTGGTGTTCTGTTGTTGTTCTGTTGGTGTTCTGTTGTTCTGTTAGTGGACTGTTGGTGTTCTGTTGGTGTTCTGTTGGTGTTCTGATGTTGTTCTGTTGGTGTTCTGTTGTTCTGTTAGTGGACTGTTGGTGTTCTGTTGGTGTTCTGATGTTGTTCTGTTGGTGTTCTGTTGTTGTTCTGTTGGTGTTCTGTTGTTGTTCTGTTGGTGTTCTGTTGTTGTTCTGTTGATGCTCTGTTGTTGTTCTGTTGTTATTCTGTTGGTGTTCTGTTGGTGTTCTGTTGGTGTTCTGTTGGTGTTCTGTTGTTGTTCTTTTGGTTTTCTGTTATTGACGTGTTGGTGTTCTGTTGTTGTTCTGTTGGTGTTCTGTTGATGTTCTTTAGTTGTTCTTTTGGTTTTCTGTTATTGACGTGTTGGTGTTCTGTTGTTGTTCTGTTGGTGTTCTGTTGTTCTGTTAGTGGACTGTTGGTGTTCTGTTGGTGTTCTGTTGGTGTTCTGATGTTGTTCTGTTGGTGTTCTGTTGTTCTGTTAGTGGACTCTTGGTGTTCTGTTGGTGTTCTGTTGGTGTTCTGATGTTGTTCTGTTGGTGTTCTGTTGTTGTTCTGTTGGTGTTCTGTTGTTGTTCTGTTGGTGTTCTGTTGTTGTTCTGTTGATGCTCTGTTGTTGTTCTGTTGTTATTCTGTTGGTGTTCTGTTGGTGTTCTGTTGTTGTTCTGTTGGTGTTCTGTTGATGCTCTGTTGTTGTTCTGTTGTTGTTCTGTTGATGTTCTGTTGTTCTGTTAGTGGACTGTTGGTGTTCTGTTGGTGTTCTGTTGTTCTGTTAGTGTTCTGTTGTTGTTCTGTTGGTGTTCTGTTGTTCTGTTAGTGGACTGTTGGTGTTCTGTTGGTGTTCTGTTGGTGTTCTGATGTTGTTCTGTTGGTGTTCTGTTGTTCTGTTAGTGGACTCTTGGTGTTCTGTTGGTGTTCTGTTGGTGTTCTGATGTTGTTCTGTTGGTGTTCTGTTGTTGTTCTGTTGTTATTCTGTTGGTGTTCTGTTGGTGTTCTGTTGTTGTTCTGTTGGTGTTCTGTTGTTGTTCTGTTGGTGTTCTGTTGTTGTTCTGTTGATGCTCTGTTGTTGTTCTGTTGACCTGTTGTTGTTCTGTTGTTTTTCTGTTGACCTGTTGTTGTTCTGTTGGTATTCTGATGTTGTTCTGATGTTGTTCTGATGTTGTTCTGATGTTGTTCTGTTGGTGTTCTGTTGATGCTCTGTTGTTGTTCTGTTGGTGTTCTGTTGATGCTCTGTTGTTGTTCTGTTGGTGTTCTGTTGATGCTCTGTTGTTGTTCTGTTGGTGTTTTGTTGATGCTCTGTTGTTGTTCTGTTGTCGTTCTGTTGACCTGTTGTTGTTCTGTTGACCTGTTGTTGTTCTGTTGGTGTTCCGTTGGTGTTCTGATGTTGTTCTGTTGGTGTTCTGTTGGTGTTCTGTTGATGCTCTGTTGTTGTTCTGTTGGTGTTCTGTTGATGCTCTGTTGTTGTTCTGTTGGTGTTCTGATGTTGTTCTGTTGGTGTTCTGTTGGTGTTCTGTTGGTGTTCTGTTGATGCTCTGTTGTTGTTCTGTTGGTGTTCTGTTGTTGTTCTGTTGTTCTTTTGGTGTTCTGTTGGTGTTCTGCTGGTGTTCTGCTGGTGTTCTGTTGTTGGTCTGTTGTTGTTCTGTTGTTGTTCTGTTGTTGTTCTGTTATTGACCTGTTGTTGTTCTGTTGTTGTTCTGTATGTGTTCTGTTGTTTTTCTGTTGGTGTTCTGTTGTTGTTCTGTTGGTGTTCTGTTGGTGTTTTGTTTTTGTTCTGTTGGTGTTCTGTTGTTGTTCTGTTGTTGTTCTGATGTTGTTCTGTTGTTGTTCTGTTGTTCTTCTGTTGTTCTTCTGTTGGTGGACTGTTGGTGTTCTGTTGGTGTTCTGTTGTTGTTCTGTTTTTGTTCTCTTGGTGTTCTGTTGTTGTTCTGTTGTTCTTCTGTTGTTCTTCTGTTGGTGGACTGTTGGTGTTCTGTTGGTGTTCTGTTGGTGTTCTGTTGTTGTTCTGTTTGTTTTCTGTTATTGACCTGTTGGTGTTCTGTTGTTCTGTTGGTGTTTTGTTGGTGTTCTGTTGGTGTTCTGTTGTTGTTCTTTTGGTTTTCTGTTATTGACGTGTTGGTGTTCTGTTGTTCTGTTGTTGTTCTGTTGTTCTTCTTTTGGTTTTCTGTTATTGACGTGTTGGTGTTCTGTTGTTCTGTTGTTGTTCTGTTGGTGTTCTGTTGTTGTTCTCTTGTTGTTCTCTTGGTGTTCTGTTGTTGTTCTGTTGGTGTTCTGTTGTTCTTCTGTTGTTGTTCTGTTGGTGGACTGTTGGTGTTCTGTTGGTGTTCTGTTGGTGTTCTGATGTTGTTCTGTTGGTGTTCTGTTGTTGTTCTGTTGGTGTTCTGTTATTGACCTGTTGGTGTTCTGTTGGTGTTCTGTTGGTGTTCTGTTGGTGTTCTGTTGTTGTTCTGTTGTTGTTCTGTTGGTGTTCTGTTGTTGTTCTGTTGGTTTTCTGTTATTGACTTGTTGGTGTTCTGTTGTTCTGTTGGTGTTCTGTTGGTGTTCTTTTGGTTTTCTGTTATTGACTTGTTGGTGTTCTGTTGTTCTGTTGGTGTTCTGTTGTTGTTCTGTTGGTGTTCTGTTGGTGTTCTGTAGTTGTTCTTTTGGTTTTCTGTTATTGACGTGTTGGTGTTCTGTTGTTCTGTTGGTGGACTGTTGGTGTTCTGTTGGTGTTCTGTTGGTGTTCTGATGTTGTTCTGTTGGTGTTCTGTTGTTGTTCTGTTGTTGTTCTGTTGTTGTTCTGTTGGTGTTCTGTTGATGCTCTGTTGTTGTTCTGTTGTTGTTCTGTTGTTGTTCTGTTGATGCTCTGTTGTTGTTCTGTTGTTATTCTGTTGGTGTTCTGTTGGTGTTCTGTTGTTGTTCTGTTGATGCTCTGTTGTTGTTCTGTTGTTGTTCTGTTGACCTGTTGTTGTTCTGTTGACCTGTTGTTGTTCTGTGTTTGTTCTGTTGACCTGTTGTTGTTCTGTTGTTTTTCTGTTGACCTGTTGTTGTTCTGTTGGTGTTCTGATGTTGTTCTGATGTTGTTCTGTTGGTGTTCTGTTGTTGTTCTGTTGATGCTCTGTTGTTGTTCTGTTGGTGTTCTGTTGATGCTCTGTTGTTGTTCTGTTGGTGTTCTGTTGATGCTCTGTTGTTGTTCTGTTGGTGTTCTGTTGATGCTCTGTTGTTGTTCTGTTGGTGTTCTATTGACCTGTTGTTGTTCTGTTGACCTGTTGTTGTTCTGTTGACCTGTTGTTGTTCTGTTGGTGTTCCGTTGGTGTTCCGTTGGTGTTCTGTTGGTGTTCTGTTGGTGTTCTGTTGATGCTCTGTTGTTGTTCTGTTGGTGTTCTGTTGATGCTCTGTTGTTGTTCTGTTGGTGTTCTGTTGTTGTTCTGTTGTTCTGTTGGTGTTCTGTTGGTGTTCTGATGTTGTTCTGTTGTTGTTCTGTTGTTGTTCTGTTGGTGTTCTGTTGATGCTCTGTTGTTTTTCTGTTGGTGTTCTGTTGTTGTTCTGTTATTGACCTGTTGGTGTTCTGTTATTGACCTGTTGGTGTTCTGTTGTTGTTCTGTTGGTGTTCTGTTGTTATTCTGTTGTTATTCTGTTGGTGTTCTGTTGATGCTCTGTTGTTGTTCTGTTGGTGTTCTGTTGTTGTTCTGTTGGTGTTCTGTTGATGTTCTGTTGTTGTTCTGTTGGTGTTCTGTTGTTGTTCTGTTGGTGTTCTGTTGGTGTTCTGTTGACCTGTTGTTGTTCTGTAGTTGTTCTGTTGGTGTTCTGTTGACCTGTTGTTGTTCTGTTGACCTGTTGTTGTTCTGTTGATGTTCTGTTGGTGTTCTGATGTTGTTCTGTTGTTGTTCTGTTGGTGTTCTGTTGTTGTTCTGTTGGTGTTCTGTTGGTGTTCTGTTGTTGTTCTGTTGTTGTTCTATTGGTGTTCTGATGTTGTTCTGTTGTTGTTCTGTTGGTGTTCTGTTGGTGTTCTGTTGTTGTTCTGTTGGTGTTCTGTTGGTGTTCTGTTGGTGTTCTGTTGGTGTTCTGTTGTTGTTCTGTTGTTGTTCTATTGGTGTTCTGATGTTGTTCTGTTGTTGTTCTGTTGGTGTTCTGTTTGTGTTCTCTTGGTGTTCTGTTGTTGTTCTGTTGGTGTTCTGTTGGTGCTCTGTTGTTGTTCTGTTGGTGTTCTGTTGGTGTTCTGTTGATGCTCTGTTGTTGTTCTGTTGGTGTTCTGTTGATGCTCTGTTGTTGTTCTGTTGGTGTTCTGGTGACCTGTTGTTGTTCTGTTGACCTGTTGTTGTTCTGTTGACCTGTTGTTGTTCTGTTGGTGTTCTGTTGGTGTTCCTATGTTGTTCTGTTGGTGTTCTGTTGTTCTGTTGTTGTTCTGTTGACCTGTTGTTGTTCTGTTGGTGTTCTGTTGTTGTTCTGTTGTTTTTCTGTTGGTGTTCTGTTGATGCTCTGTTGTTGTTCTGTTGGTGTTCTGTTGATGTTTTGTTGTTGTTCTGTTGTTCTGTTGGTGTTCTGTTGTTGTTCTGTTGGTGTTCTGTTATTGACCTGTTGGTGTTCTGTTGTTCTGTTGGTGTTCTGTTGTTGTTCTGTTGTTGTTCTGTTGGTGTTCTGTTGGTGTTCTGTTGTTGTTCTGTTGATGCTCTGTTGTTGTACTGTTGGTGTTCTGTAGTTGTTCTGTTGATGTTCTGTTGGTGTTCTGTTGGTGTTCTGTTGTTGTTCTGTTGATGCTCTGTTGTTGTACTGTTGGTGTTCTGTAGTTGTTCTGTTGATGCTCTGTTGTTGTTCTGTTGTTGTTCTGTTGGTGTTCTGTTGATGCTCTGTTGTTGTTCTGTTGTTGTTCTGTTGATGCTCTGTTGTTGTTCTGTTGTTATTTTGTTGGTGTTCTGTTGGTGTTCTGTTGTTGTTCTGTTGATGCTCTGTTGTTCTGTTGTTGTTCTGTTGACCTGTTGTTGTTCTGTGTTTGTTCTGTTGACCTGTTGTTGTTCTGTTGTTTTTCTGTTGACCTGTTGTTGTTCTGTTGGTGTTCTGATGTTGTTCTGATGTTGTTCTGTTGGTGTTCTGTTGATGCTCTGTTGTTGTTCTGTTGGTGTTCTGTTGGTGTTCTGTTGTTGTTCTGTTGATGTTCTGTTGTTGTACTGTTGGTGTTCTGTAGTTGTTCTGTTGATGCTCTGTTGTTGTTCTGTTGTTGTTCTGTTGGTGTTCTGTTGATGCTCTGTTGTTGTTCTGTTGTTGTTCTGTTGATGCTCTGTTGTTGTTCTGTTGTTATTTTGTTGGTGTTCTGTTGGTGTTCTGTTGTTGTTCTGTTGATGCTCTGTTGTTCTGTTGTTGTTCTGTTGACCTGTTGTTTTTCTGTGTTTGTTCTGTTGACCTGTTGTTGTTCTGTTGTTTTTACTGTTGACCTGTTGTTGTTCTGTTGGTGTTCTGATGTTGTTCTGATGTTGTTCTGTTGGTGTTCTGTTGATGCTCTGTTGTTGTTCTGTTGGTGTTCTGTTGATGCTCTGTTGTTGTTCTGTTGGTGTTCTGTTGATGCTCTGTTGTTGTTCTGTTGGTGTTCTGTTGATGCTCTGTTGTTGTTCTGTTGGTGTTCTGTTGATGCTCTGTTGTTGTTCTGTTGTTGTTCTGTTGATGCTCTGTTGTTGTTCTGTTGTTATTCTGTTGGTGTTCTGTTGGTGTTCTGTTGTTGTTCTGTTGATGCTCTGTTGTTGTTCTGTTGGTGTTCTGTTGACCTGTTGTTCTGTTGACCTGTTGTTGTTCTGTTGACCTGTTGTTGTTCTGTTGGTGTTCCGTTGGTGTTCTGTTGGTGTTCTGTTGGTGTTCTGTTGGTGTTCTGTTGATGCTCTGTTGTTGTTCTGTTGGTGTTCTGTTGATGCTCTGTTGTTGTTCTGTTGGTGTTCTGTTGTTGTTCTGTTGTTCTGTTGGTGTTCTGTTGGTGTTCTGATGTTGTTCTGTTGTTGTTCTGTTGTTGTTCTGTTGGTGTTCTGTTGATGCTCTGTTGTTTTTCTGTTGGTGTTCTGTTGTTGTTCTGTTATTGACCTGTTGGTGTTCTGTTATTGACCTGTTGGTGTTCTGTTGTTGTTCTGTTGGTGTTCTGTTGTTATTCTGTTGTTATTCTGTTGGTGTTCTGTTGGTGTTCTGTTGATGCTCTGTTGTTGTTCTGTTGGTGTTCTGTTGTTGTTCTGTTGGTGTTCTGTTGATGTTCTGTTGACCTGTTGTTGTTCTGTAGTTGTTCTGTTGGTGTTCTGTTGACCTGTTGTTGTTCTGTTGACCTGTTGTTGTTCTGTTGATGTTCTGTTGGTGTTCTGATGTTGTTCTGTTGATGCTCTGTTGGTGTTCTGTTGTTGTTCTGTTGGTGTTCTGTTGGTGTTCTGTTGTTGTTCTGTTGTTGTTCTATTGGTGTTCTGATGTTGTTCTGTTGTTGTTCTGTTGGTGTTCTGTTGGTGTTCTGTTGTTGTTCTGTTGGTGTTCTGTTGTTGTTCTGTTGGTGTTCTGTTGGTGTTCTGTTGTTGTTCTGTTGTTGTTCTATTGGTGTTCTGATGTTGTTCTGTTGTTGTTCTGTTGGTGTTCTGTTTGTGTTCTCTTGGTGTTCTGTTGTTGTTCTGTTGGTGTTCTGTTGGTGCTCTGTTGTTGTTCTGTTGGTGTTCTGTTGGTGTTCTGTTGATGCTCTGTTGTTGTTCTGTTGGTGTTCTGGTGACCTGTTGTTGTTCTGTTGACCTGTTGTTGTTCTGTTGACCTGTTGTTGTTCTGTTGGTGTTCTGTTGGTGTTCCTATGTTGTTCTGTTGGTGTTCTGTTGTTCTGTTGTTGTTCTGTTGACCTGTTGTTGTTCTGTTGGTGTTCTGTTGTTGTTCTGTTGTTTTTCTGTTGGTGTTCTGTTGATGCTCTGTTGTTGTTCTGTTGGTGTTCTGTTGATGTTTTGTTGTTGTTCTGTTGTTCTGTTGGTGTTCTGATGTTGTTCTGTTGTTGTTCTGTTGTTGTTCTGTTGGTGTTCTGTTGATGCTCTGTTGTTGTTCTGTTGGTGTTCTGTTGGTGTTCTGTTGTTGTTCTGTTGGTGTTCTGTTGATGCTCTGTTGTTGTTCTGTTGGTGTTCTGTTGATGTTTTGTTGTTGTTCTGTTGTTCTGTTGGTGTTCTGTTGGTGTTCTGATGTTGTTCTGTTGTTGTTCTGTTGTTGTTCTGTTGGTGTTCTGTTGATGCTCTGTTGTTGTTCTGTTGGTGTTCTGTTGGTGTTCTGTTGTTGTTCTGTTGGTGTTCTGTTGTTGTTCTGTTGTTGTTCTGTTGATGCTCTGTTGTTGTTCTGTTGTTGTTCTGTTGATGCTCTGTTGTTGTTCTGTTGTTGTTCTGTTGATGCTCTGTTGTTGTTCTGATGTTGTTCTGTTGATGCTCTGTTGTTGTTCTGTTGTTGTTCTGTTAATGACCTGTTGGTGTTCTGTTGGTGTTCTGTTGTTGTTCTGTTAATGACCTCTTGGTGTTCTGTTGGTGTTCTGTTGTTGTTCTGTTATTGACCTGTTGGTGTTCTGTTATTGACCTGTTGGTGTTCTGTTGTTGTTCTGTTGGTGTTCTGTTGTTATTCTGTTGTTATTCTGTTGGTGTTCTGTTGATGCTCTGTTGTTGTTCTGTTGGTGTTCTGTTGTTGTTCTGTTGGTGTTCTGTTGATGTTCTGTTGTTGTTCTGTTGGTGTTCTGTTGTTGTTCTGTTGGTGTTCTGTTGGTGTTCTGTTGACCTGTTGTTGTTCTGTAGTTGTTCTGTTGGTGTTCTGTTGACCTGTTGTTGTTCTGTTGACCTGTTGTTGTTCTGTTGATGTTCTGTTGGTGTTCTGATGTTGTTCTGTTGTTGTTCTGTTGGTGTTCTGTTGTTGTTCTGTTGGTGTTCTGTTGGTGTTCTGTTGTTGTTCTGTTGTTGTTCTATTGGTGTTCTGATGTTGTTCTGTTGTTGTTCTGTTGGTGTTCTGTTGGTGTTCTGTTGTTGTTCTGTTGGTGTTCTGTTGGTGTTCTGTTGGTGTTCTGTTGTTGTTCTGTTGGTGTTCTGTTGGTGTTCTGTTGTTGTTCTGTTGGTGTTCTGTTTGTGTTCTCTTGGTGTTCTGTTGTTGTTCTGTTGGTGTTCTGTTGGTGCTCTGTTGTTGTTCTGTTGGTGTTCTGTTGGTGTTCTGTTGTTGTTCTGTTGTTGTTCTATTGGTGTTCTGATGTTGTTCTGTTGTTGTTCTGTTGGTGTTCTGTTTGTGTTCTCTTGGTGTTCTGTTGTTGTTCTGTTGGTGTTCTGTTGATGCTCTGTTGTTGTTCTGTTGGTGTTCTGTTGATGCTCTGTTGTTGTTCTGTTGGTGTTCTGGTGACCTGTTGTTGTTCTGTTGACCTGTTGTTGTTCTGTTGGTGTTCTGTTGGTGTTCCTATGTTGTTCTGTTGGTGTTCTGTTGTTCTGTTGTTGTTCTGTTGACCTGTTGTTGTTCTGTTGGTGTTCTGTTGTTGTTCTGTTGTTTTTCTGTTGGTGTTCTGTTGATGCTCTGTTGTTGTTCTGTTGGTGTTCTGTTGATGTTTTGTTGTTGTTCTGTTGTTCTGTTGGTGTTCTGTTGTTGTTCTGTTGGTGTTCTGTTATTGACCTGTTGGTGTTCTGTTGTTCTGTTGGTGTTCTGTTGGTGTTCTGTTGTTGTTCTGTTGATGCTCTGTTGTTGTACTGTTGGTGTTCTGTAGTTGTTCTGTTGATGCTCTGTTGTTGTTCTGTTGTTGTTCTGTTGGTGTTCTGTTGATGCTCTGTTGTTGTTCTGTTGTTGTTCTGTTGATGCTCTGTTGTTGTTCTGTTGTTATTTTGTTGGTGTTCTGTTGGTGTTCTGTTGTTGTTCTGTTGATGCTCTGTTGTTCTGTTGTTGTTCTGTTGACCTGTTGTTGTTCTGTTGACCTGTTGTTGTTCTGTGTTTGTTCTGTTGACCTGTTGTTGTTCTGTTGTTTTTCTGTTGACCTGTTGTTGTTCTGTTGGTGTTCTGATGTTGTTCTGATGTTGTTCTGTTGGTGTTCTGTTGATGCTCTGTTGTTGTTCTGTTGGTGTTCTGTTGATGCTCTGTTGTTGTTCTGTTGGTGTTCTGTTGATGCTCTGTTGTTGTTCTGTTGGTGTTCTGTTGATGCTCTGTTGTTGTTCTGTTCGTGTTCTGTTGATGCTCTGTTGTTGTTCTGTTGTTGTTCTGTTGATGCTCTGTTGTTGTTCTGTTGTTATTCTGTTGGTGTTCTGTTGGTGTTCTGTTGTTGTTCTGTTGATGCTCTGTTGTTGTTCTGTTGGTGTTCTGTTGACCTGTTGTTCTGTTGACCTGTTGTTGTTCTGTTGACCTGTTGTTGTTCTGTTGGTGTTCTGTTGATGCTCTGTTGTTGTTCTGTTGTTGTTCTGTTGATGCTCTGTTGTTGTTCTGTTGTTATTCTGTTGATGCTCTGTTGTTGTTCTGTTGGTGTTCTGTTGATGCTCTGTTGTTGTTCTGTTGGTGTTCTGTTGATGCTCTGTTGTTGTTCTGTTGTTGTTCTGTTGATGCTCTGTTGTTGTTCTGTTGTTATTCTGTTGGTGTTCTGTTGTTGTTCTGTTGATGCTCTGTTGGTGTTCTGTTGGTGTTCTGTTGTTGTTCTGTTGATGCTCTGTTGTTGTTCTGTTGGTGTTCTGTTGACCTGTTGTTCTGTTGACCTGTTGTTGTTCTGTTGACCTGTTGTTGTTCTGTTGACCTGTTGTTGTTCTGTTGGTGTTCTGTTGGTGTTCTGTTGGTGTTCTGTTGGTGTTCTGTTGATGCTCTGTTGTTGTTCTGTTGGTGTTCTGTTGATGCTCTGTTGTTGTTCTGTTGGTGTTCTGTTGTTGTTCTGTTGTTCTGTTGGTGTTCTGTTGGTGTTCTGATGTTGTTCTGTTGTTGTTCTGTTGTTGTTCTGTTGGTGTTCTGTTGATGCTCTGTTGTTTTTCTGTTGGTGTTCTGTTGTTGTTCTGTTATTGACCTGTTGGTGTTCTGTTATTGACCTGTTGGTGTTCTGTTGTTGTTCTGTTGGTGTTCTGTTGTTATTCTGTTGTTATTCTGTTGTTGTTCTGTTGGTGTTCTGTTGTTGTTCTGTTGGTGTTCTGTTGATGTTCTGTTGTTGTTCTGTTGGTGTTCTGTTGTTGTTCTGTTGGTGTTCTGTTGGTGTTCTGTTGACCTGTTGTTGTTCTGTAGTTGTTCTGTTGGTGTTCTGTTGACCTGTTGTTGTTCTGTTGACCTGTTGTTGTTCTGTTGGTGTTCTGTTGATGCTCTGTTGGTGTTCTGTTGGTGTTCTGTTGTTGTTCTATTGGTGTTCTGATGTTGTTCTGTTGTTGTTCTGTTGGTGTTCTGTTGGTGTTCTGTTGTTGTTCTGTTGGTGTTCTGTTGGTGTTCTGTTGTTGTTCTGTTGGTGTTCTGTTGGTGTTCTGTTGTTGTTCTGTTGTTGTTCTATTGGTGTTCTGATGTTGTTCTGTTGTTGTTCTGTTGGTGTTCTGTTTGTGTTCTCTTGGTGTTCTGTTGTTGTTCTGTTGGTGTTCTGTTGGTGCTCTGTTGTTGTTCTGTTGGTGTTCTGTTGGTGTTCTGTTGATGCTCTGTTGTTGTTCTGTTGACCTGTTGTTGTTCTGTTGGTGTTCTGTTGTTGTTCTGTTGTTTTTCTGTTGGTGTTCTGTTGATGCTCTGTTGTTGTTCTGTTGGTGTTCTGTTGATGTTTTGTTGTTGTTCTGTTGTTCTGTTGGTGTTCTGATGTTGTTCTGTTGTTGTTCTGTTGTTGTTCTGTTGGTGTTCTGTTGATGCTCTGTTGTTGTTCTGTTGGTGTTCTGTTGGTGTTCTGTTGTTGTTCTGTTGGTGTTCTGTTGATGCTCTGTTGTTGTTCTGTTGGTGTTCTGTTGATGTTTTGTTGTTGTTCTGTTGTTCTGTTGGTGTTCTGTTGGTGTTCTGATGTTGTTCTGTTGTTGTTCTGTTGTTGTTCTGTTGGTGTTCTGTTGATGCTCTGTTGTTGTTCTGTTGGTGTTCTGTTGGTGTTCTGTTGTTGTTCTGTTGGTGTTCTGTTGTTGTTCTGTTGTTGTTCTGTTGATGCTCTGTTGTTGTTCTGTTGTTGTTCTGTTGATGCTCTGTTGTTGTTCTGTTGTTGTTCTGTTGATGCTCTGTTGTTGTTCTGATGTTGTTCTGTTGATGCTCTGTTGTTGTTCTGTTGTTGTTCTGTTAATGACCTGTTGGTGTTCTGTTGGTGTTCTGTTGGTGTTCTGTTGGTGTTCTGTTGTTGTTCTGTTAATGACCTCTTGGTGTTCTGTTGGTGTTCTGTTGTTGTTCTGTTATTGACCTGTTGGTGTTCTGTTATTGACCTGTTGGTGTTCTGTTGTTGTTCTGTTGGTGTTCTGTTGTTATTCTGTTGTTATTCTGTTGGTGTTCTGTTGATGCTCTGTTGTTGTTCTGTTGGTGTTCTGTTGTTGTTCTGTTGGTGTTCTGTTGATGTTCTGTTGTTGTTCTGTTGGTGTTCTGTTGTTGTTCTGTTGGTGTTCTGTTGACCTGTTGTTGTTCTGTAGTTGTTCTGTTGGTGTTCTGTTGACCTGTTGTTGTTCTGTTGACCTGTTGTTGTTCTGTTGATGTTCTGTTGGTGTTCTGATGTTGTTCTGTTGTTGTTCTGTTGGTGTTCTGTTGTTGTTCTGTTGTTGTTCTATTGGTGGTCTGATGTTGTTCTGTTGGTGTTCTGTTGGTGTTCTGTTGTTGTTCTGTTGGTGTTCTGTTGGTGTTCTGTTGGTGTTCTGTTGTTGTTCTGTTGGTGTTCTGTTGGTGTTCTGTTGTTGTTCTGTTGTTGTTCTATTGGTGTTCTGATGTTGTTCTGTTGTTGTTCTGTTGGTGTTCTGTTTGTGTTCTCTTGGTGTTCTGTTGTTGTTCTGTTGGTGTTCTGTTGGTGCTCTGTTGTTGTTCTGTTGGTGTTCTGTTGGTGTTCTGTTGTTGTTCTGTTGTTGTTCTATTGGTGTTCTGATGTTGTTCTGTTGTTGTTCTGTTGGTGTTCTGTTTGTGTTCTCTTGGTGTTCTGTTGTTGTTCTGTTGGTGTTCTGTTGATGCTCTGTTGTTGTTCTGTTGGTGTTCTGTTGATGCTCTGTTGTTGTTCTGTTGGTGTTCTGGTGACCTGTTGTTGTTCTGTTGACCTGTTGTTGTTCTGTTGGTGTTCTGTTGGTGTTCCTATGTTGTTCTGTTGGTGTTCTGTTGTTCTGTTGTTGTTCTGTTGACCTGTTGTTGTTCTGTTGGTGTTCTGTTGTTGTTCTGTTGTTTTTCTGTTGGTGTTCTGTTGATGCTCTGTTGTTGTTCTGTTGGTGTTCTGTTGATGTTTTGTTGTTGTTCTGTTGTTCTGTTGGTGTTCTGTTGTTCTGTTGGTGTTCTGTTGGTGTTCTGTTGTTGTTCTGTTGATGCTCTGTTGTTGTACTGTTGGTGTTCTGTAGTTGTTCTGTTGATGCTCTGTTGTTGTTCTGTTGTTGTTCTGTTGGTGTTCTGTTGATGCTCTGTTGTTGTTCTGTTGTTGTTCTGTTGATGCTCTGTTGTTGTTCTGTTGTTATTTTGTTGGTGTTCTGTTGGTGTTCTGTTGTTGTTCTGTTGATGCTCTGTTGTTCTGTTGTTGTTCTGTTGACCTGTTGTTGTTCTGTTGACCTGTTGTTGTTCTGTGTTTGTTCTGTTGACCTGTTGTTGTTCTGTTGTTTTTCTGTTGACCTGTTGTTGTTCTGTTGGTGTTCTGATGTTGTTCTGATGTTGTTCTGTTGGTGTTCTGTTGATGCTCTGTTGTTGTTCTGTTGGTGTTCTGTTGATGCTCTGTTGTTGTTCTGTTGGTGTTCTGTTGATGCTCTGTTGTTGTTCTGTTGGTGTTCTGTTGATGCTCTGTTGTTGTTCTGTTGGTGTTCTGTTGATGCTCTGTTGTTGTTCTGTTGTTGTTCTGTTGATGCTCTGTTGTTGTTCTGTTGTTATTCTGTTGGTGTTCTGTTGGTGTTCTGTTGTTGTTCTGTTGATGCTCTGTTGTTGTTCTGTTGGTGTTCTGTTGACCTGTTGTTCTGTTGACCTGTTGTTGTTCTGTTGGTGTTCTGTTGATGCTCTGTTGTTGTTCTGTTGTTGTTCTGTTGATGCTCTGTTGTTGTTCTGTTGTTATTCTGTTGATGCTCTGTTGTTGTTCTGTTGGTGTTCTGTTGATGCTCTGTTGTTGTTCTGTTGGTGTTCTGTTGATGCTCTGTTGTTGTTCTGTTGGTGTTCTGTTGTTGTTCTGTTATTGACCTGTTGGTGTTCTGTTATTGACCTGTTGGTGTTCTGTTGTTGTTCTGTTGGTGTTCTGTTGTTATTCTGTTGTTATTCTGTTGGTGTTCTGTTGATGCTCTGTTGTTGTTCTGTTGGTGTTCTGTTGTTGTTCTGTTGGTGTTCTGTTGATGTTCTGTTGTTGTTCTGTTGGTGTTCTGTTGTTGTTCTGTTGGTGTTCTGTTGACCTGTTGTTGTTCTGTAGTTGTTCTGTTGGTGTTCTGTTGACCTGTTGTTGTTCTGTTGACCTGTTGTTGTTCTGTTGATGTTCTGTTGGTGTTCTGATGTTGTTCTGTTGTTGTTCTGTTGGTGTTCTGTTGTTGTTCTGTTGTTGTTCTATTGGTGGTCTGATGTTGTTCTGTTGGTGTTCTGTTGGTGTTCTGTTGTTGTTCTGTTGGTGTTCTGTTGGTGTTCTGTTGGTGTTCTGTTGTTGTTCTGTTGGTGTTCTGTTGGTGTTCTGTTGTTGTTCTGTTGTTGTTCTATTGGTGTTCTGATGTTGTTCTGTTGTTGTTCTGTTGGTGTTCTGTTTGTGTTCTCTTGGTGTTCTGTTGTTGTTCTGTTGGTGTTCTGTTGGTGCTCTGTTGTTGTTCTGTTGGTGTTCTGTTGGTGTTCTGTTGTTGTTCTGTTGTTGTTCTATTGGTGTTCTGATGTTGTTCTGTTGTTGTTCTGTTGGTGTTCTGTTTGTGTTCTCTTGGTGTTCTGTTGTTGTTCTGTTGGTGTTCTGTTGATGCTCTGTTGTTGTTCTGTTGGTGTTCTGTTGATGCTCTGTTGTTGTTCTGTTGGTGTTCTGGTGACCTGTTGTTGTTCTGTTGACCTGTTGTTGTTCTGTTGGTGTTCTGTTGGTGTTCCTATGTTGTTCTGTTGGTGTTCTGTTGTTCTGTTGTTGTTCTGTTGACCTGTTGTTGTTCTGTTGGTGTTCTGTTGTTGTTCTGTTGTTTTTCTGTTGGTGTTCTGTTGATGCTCTGTTGTTGTTCTGTTGGTGTTCTGTTGATGTTTTGTTGTTGTTCTGTTGTTCTGTTGGTGTTCTGTTGTTCTGTTGGTGTTCTGTTGGTGTTCTGTTGTTGTTCTGTTGATGCTCTGTTGTTGTACTGTTGGTGTTCTGTAGTTGTTCTGTTGATGCTCTGTTGTTGTTCTGTTGTTGTTCTGTTGGTGTTCTGTTGATGCTCTGTTGTTGTTCTGTTGTTGTTCTGTTGATGCTCTGTTGTTGTTCTGTTGTTATTTTGTTGGTGTTCTGTTGGTGTTCTGTTGTTGTTCTGTTGATGCTCTGTTGTTCTGTTGTTGTTCTGTTGACCTGTTGTTGTTCTGTTGACCTGTTGTTGTTCTGTGTTTGTTCTGTTGACCTGTTGTTGTTCTGTTGTTTTTCTGTTGACCTGTTGTTGTTCTGTTGGTGTTCTGATGTTGTTCTGATGTTGTTCTGTTGGTGTTCTGTTGATGCTCTGTTGTTGTTCTGTTGGTGTTCTGTTGATGCTCTGTTGTTGTTCTGTTGGTGTTCTGTTGATGCTCTGTTGTTGTTCTGTTGGTGTTCTGTTGATGCTCTGTTGTTGTTCTGTTGGTGTTCTGTTGATGCTCTGTTGTTGTTCTGTTGTTGTTCTGTTGATGCTCTGTTGTTGTTCTGTTGTTATTCTGTTGGTGTTCTGTTGGTGTTCTGTTGTTGTTCTGTTGATGCTCTGTTGTTGTTCTGTTGGTGTTCTGTTGACCTGTTGTTCTGTTGACCTGTTGTTGTTCTGTTGACCTGTTGTTGTTCTGTTGGTGTTCTGTTGATGCTCTGTTGTTGTTCTGTTGTTGTTCTGTTGATGCTCTGTTGTTGTTCTGTTGTTATTCTGTTGATGCTCTGTTGTTGTTCTGTTGGTGTTCTGTTGATGCTCTGTTGTTGTTCTGTTGGTGTTCTGTTGATGCTCTGTTGTTGTTCTGTTGTTATTCTGTTGGTGTTCTGTTGTTGTTCTGTTGATGCTCTGTTGGTGTTCTGTTGGTGTTCTGTTGACCTGTTGTTCTGTTGACCTGTTGTTGTTCTGTTGACCTGTTGTTGTTCTGTTGACCTGTTGTTGTTCTGTTGACCTGTTGTTGTTCTGTTGTTGTTCTGTTGTTGTTCTGTTGTTGTTCTGTTGATGCTCTGTTGTTGTTCTGTTGTTATTCTGTTGGTGTTCTGTTGTTGTTCTGTTGATGCTCTGTTGGTGTTCTGTTGGTGTTCTGTTGTTGTTCTGTTGATGCTCTGTTGTTGTTCTGTTGGTGTTCTGTTGACCTGTTGTTCTGTTGACCTGTTGTTGTTCTGTTGACCTGTTGTTGTTCTGTTGACCTGTTGTTGTTCTGTTGGTGTTCCGTTGGTGTTCTGTTGGTGTTCTGTTGGTGTTCTGTTGATGCTCTGTTGTTGTTCTGTTGGTGTTCTGTTGATGCTCTGTTGTTGTTCTGTTGGTGTTCTGTTGTTGTTCTGTTGTTCTGTTGGTGTTCTGTTGGTGTTCTGATGTTGTTCTGTTGTTGTTCTGTTGTTGTTCTGTTGGTGTTCTGTTGATGCTCTGTTGTTTTTCTGTTGGTGTTCTGTTGTTGTTCTGTTATTGACCTGTTGGTGTTCTGTTATTGACCTGTTGGTGTTCTGTTGTTGTTCTGTTGGTGTTCTGTTGTTATTCTGTTGTTGTTCTGTTGGTGTTCTGTTGTTGTTCTGTTGGTGTTCTGATGTTGTTCTGTTGTTGTTCTGTTGGTGTTCTGTTGGTGTTCTGTTGTTGTTCTGTTGGTGTTCTGTTGTTGTTCTGTTGGTGTTCTGTTGGTGTTCTGTTGTTGTTCTGTTGTTGTTCTATTGGTGTTCTGATGTTGTTCTGTTGTTGTTCTGTTGGTGTTCTGTTTGTGTTCTCTTGGTGTTCTGTTGTTGTTCTGTTGGTGTTCTGTTGGTGCTCTGTTGTTGTTCTGTTGGTGTTCTGTTGGTGTTCTGTTGATGCTCTGTTGTTGTTCTGTTGGTGTTCTGGTGACCTGTTGTTGTTCTGTTGACCTGTTGTTGTTCTGTTGGTGTTCTGTTGGTGTTCCTATGTTGTTCTGTTGGTGTTCTGTTGTTCTGTTGTTGTTCTGTTGACCTGTTGTTGTTCTGTTGGTGTTCTGTTGTTGTTCTGTTGTTTTTCTGTTGGTGTTCTGTTGATGCTCTGTTGTTGTTCTGTTGGTGTTCTGTTGATGTTTTGTTGTTGTTCTGTTGTTCTGTTGGTGTTCTGATGTTGTTCTGTTGTTGTTCTGTTGTTGTTCTGTTGGTGTTCTGTTGATGCTCTGTTGTTGTTCTGTTGGTGTTCTGTTGGTGTTCTGTTGTTGTTCTGTTGGTGTTCTGTTGATGCTCTGTTGTTGTTCTGTTGGTGTTCTGTTGATGTTTTGTTGTTGTTCTGTTGTTCTGTTGGTGTTCTGTTGGTGTTCTGATGTTGTTCTGTTGTTGTTCTGTTGTTGTTCTGTTGGTGTTCTGTTGATGCTCTGTTGTTGTTCTGTTGGTGTTCTGTTGGTGTTCTGTTGTTGTTCTGTTGGTGTTCTGTTGTTGTTCTGTTGTTGTTCTATTGGTGTTCTGATGTTGTTCTGTTGTTGTTCTGTTGGTGTTCTGTTTGTGTTCTCTTGGTGTTCTGTTGTTGTTCTGTTGGTGTTCTGTTGGTGCTCTGTTGTTGTTCTGTTGGTGTTCTGTTGGTGTTCTGTTGTTGTTCTGTTGGTGTTCTGTTGTTATTCTGTTGTTATTCTGTTGGTGTTCTGTTGATGCTCTGTTGTTGTTCTGTTGGTGTTCTGTTGTTGTTCTGTTGGTGTTCTGTTGATGTTCTGTTGTTGTTCTGTTGGTGTTCTGTTGTTGTTCTGTTGGTGTTCTGTTGGTGTTCTGTTGACCTGTTGTTGTTCTGTAGTTGTTCTGTTGGTGTTCTGTTGACCTGTTGTTGTTCTGTTGACCTGTTGTTGTTCTGTTGATGTTCTGTTGGTGTTCTGATGTTGTTCTGTTGTTGTTCTGTTGGTGTTCTGTTGTTGTTCTGTTGGTGTTCTGTTGGTGTTCTGTTGTTGTTCTGTTGTTGTTCTATTGGTGTTCTGATGTTGTTCTGTTGTTGTTCTGTTGGTGTTCTGTTGGTGTTCTGTTGTTGTTCTGTTGGTGTTCTGTTGGTGTTCTGTTGGTGTTCTGTTGTTGTTCTGTTGGTGTTCTGTTGGTGTTCTGTTGTTGTTCTGTTGTTGTTCTATTGGTGTTCTGTTGTTGTTCTGTTGGTGTTCTGTTTGTGTTCTCTTGGTGTTCTGTTGTTGTTCTGTTGGTGTTCTGTTGGTGCTCTGTTGTTGTTCTGTTGGTGTTCTGTTGGTGTTCTGTTGTTGTTCTGTTGTTGTTCTATTGGTGTTCTGATGTTGTTCTGTTGTTGTTCTGTTGGTGTTCTGTTTGTGTTCTCTTGGTGTTCTGTTGTTGTTCTGTTGGTGTTCTGTTGATGCTCTGTTGTTGTTCTGTTGGTGTTCTGTTGATGCTCTGTTGTTGTTCTGTTGGTGTTCTGGTGACCTGTTGTTGTTCTGTTGACCTGTTGTTGTTCTGTTGGTGTTCTGTTGGTGTTCCTATGTTGTTCTGTTGGTGTTCTGTTGTTCTGTTGTTGTTCTGTTGACCTGTTGTTGTTCTGTTGGTGTTCTGTTGTTGTTCTGTTGTTTTTCTGTTGGTGTTCTGTTGATGCTCTGTTGTTGTTCTGTTGGTGTTCTGTTGATGTTTTGTTGTTGTTCTGTTGTTCTGTTGGTGTTCTGTTGATGTTCTGTTGGTGTTCTGTTATTGACCTGTTGGTGTTCTGTTGTTCTGTTGGTGTTCTGTTGGTGTTCTGTTGTTGTTCTGTTGATGCTCTGTTGTTGTACTGTTGGTGTTCTGTAGTTGTTCTGTTGATGCTCTGTTGTTGTTCTGTTGTTGTTCTGTTGGTGTTCTGTTGATGCTCTGTTGTTGTTCTGTTGTTGTTCTGTTGATGCTCTGTTGTTGTTCTGTTGTTATTTTGTTGGTGTTCTGTTGGTGTTCTGTTGTTGTTCTGTTGATGCTCTGTTGTTCTGTTGTTGTTCTGTTGACCTGTTGTTGTTCTGTTGACCTGTTGTTGTTCTGTGTTTGTTCTGTTGACCTGTTGTTGTTCTGTTGTTTTTCTGTTGACCTGTTGTTGTTCTGTTGGTGTTCTGATGTTGTTCTGATGTTGTTCTGTTGGTGTTCTGTTGATGCTCTGTTGTTGTTCTGTTGGTGTTCTGTTGATGCTCTGTTGTTGTTCTGTTGGTGTTCTGTTGATGCTCTGTTGTTGTTCTGTTGGTGTTCTGTTGATGCTCTGTTGTTGTTCTGTTGGTGTTCTGTTGATGCTCTGTTGTTGTTCTGTTGTTGTTCTGTTGATGCTCTGTTGTTGTTCTGTTGTTGTTCTGTTGATGCTCTGTTGTTGTTCTGTTGTTATTTTGTTGGTGTTCTGTTGGTGTTCTGTTGTTGTTCTGTTGATGCTCTGTTGTTCTGTTGTTGTTCTGTTGACCTGTTGTTGTTCTGTTGACCTGTTGTTGTTCTGTGTTTGTTCTGTTGACCTGTTGTTGTTCTGTTGTTTTTCTGTTGACCTGTTGTTGTTCTGTTGGTGTTCTGATGTTGTTCTGATGTTGTTCTGTTGGTGTTCTGTTGATGCTCTGTTGTTGTTCTGTTGGTGTTCTGTTGATGCTCTGTTGTTGTTCTGTTGGTGTTCTGTTGATGCTCTGTTGTTGTTCTGTTGGTGTTCTGTTGATGCTCTGTTGTTGTTCTGTTGGTGTTCTGTTGATGCTCTGTTGTTGTTCTGTTGTTGTTCTGTTGATGCTCTGTTGTTGTTCTGTTGTTATTCTGTTGGTGTTCTGTTGGTGTTCTGTTGTTGTTCTGTTGATGCTCTGTTGTTGTTCTGTTGGTGTTCTGTTGACCTGTTGTTCTGTTGACCTGTTGTTGTTCTGTTGACCTGTTGTTGTTCTGTTGGTGTTCTGTTGATGCTCTGTTGTTGTTCTGTTGTTGTTCTGTTGATGCTCTGTTGTTGTTCTGTTGTTATTCTGTTGATGCTCTGTTGTTGTTCTGTTGGTGTTCTGTTGATGCTCTGTTGTTGTTCTGTTGGTGTTCTGTTGATGCTCTGTTGTTGTTCTGTTGTTATTCTGTTGGTGTTCTGTTGTTGTTCTGTTGATGCTCTGTTGGTGTTCTGTTGGTGTTCTGTTGACCTGTTGTTCTGTTGACCTGTTGTTGTTCTGTTGACCTGTTGTTGTTCTGTTGACCTGTTGTTGTTCTGTTGACCTGTTGTTGTTCTGTTGTTGTTCTGTTGTTGTTCTGTTGTTGTTCTGTTGATGCTCTGTTGTTGTTCTGTTGTTATTCTGTTGGTGTTCTGTTGTTGTTCTGTTGATGCTCTGTTGGTGTTCTGTTGGTGTTCTGTTGTTGTTCTGTTGATGCTCTGTTGTTGTTCTGTTGGTGTTCTGTTGACCTGTTGTTCTGTTGACCTGTTGTTGTTCTGTTGACCTGTTGTTGTTCTGTTGACCTGTTGTTGTTCTGTTGGTGTTCCGTTGGTGTTCTGTTGGTGTTCTGTTGGTGTTCTGTTGATGCTCTGTTGTTGTTCTGTTGGTGTTCTGTTGATGCTCTGTTGTTGTTCTGTTGGTGTTCTGTTGTTGTTCTGTTGTTCTGTTGGTGTTCTGTTGGTGTTCTGATGTTGTTCTGTTGTTGTTCTGTTGTTGTTCTGTTGGTGTTCTGTTGATGCTCTGTTGTTTTTCTGTTGGTGTTCTGTTGTTGTTCTGTTATTGACCTGTTGGTGTTCTGTTATTGACCTGTTGGTGTTCTGTTGTTGTTCTGTTGGTGTTCTGTTGTTATTCTGTTGTTGTTCTGTTGGTGTTCTGTTGTTGTTCTGTTGGTGTTCTGATGTTGTTCTGTTGTTGTTCTGTTGGTGTTCTGTTGGTGTTCTGTTGTTGTTCTGTTGGTGTTCTGTTGTTGTTCTGTTGGTGTTCTGTTGGTGTTCTGTTGTTGTTCTGTTGTTGTTCTATTGGTGTTCTGATGTTGTTCTGTTGTTGTTCTGTTGGTGTTCTGTTTGTGTTCTCTTGGTGTTCTGTTGTTGTTCTGTTGGTGTTCTGTTGGTGCTCTGTTGTTGTTCTGTTGGTGTTCTGTTGGTGTTCTGTTGATGCTCTGTTGTTGTTCTGTTGGTGTTCTGGTGACCTGTTGTTGTTCTGTTGACCTGTTGTTGTTCTGTTGGTGTTCTGTTGGTGTTCCTATGTTGTTCTGTTGGTGTTCTGTTGTTCTGTTGTTGTTCTGTTGACCTGTTGTTGTTCTGTTGGTGTTCTGTTGTTGTTCTGTTGTTTTTCTGTTGGTGTTCTGTTGATGCTCTGTTGTTGTTCTGTTGGTGTTCTGTTGATGTTTTGTTGTTGTTCTGTTGTTCTGTTGGTGTTCTGATGTTGTTCTGTTGTTGTTCTGTTGTTGTTCTGTTGGTGTTCTGTTGATGCTCTGTTGTTGTTCTGTTGGTGTTCTGTTGGTGTTCTGTTGTTGTTCTGTTGGTGTTCTGTTGATGCTCTGTTGTTGTTCTGTTGGTGTTCTGTTGATGTTTTGTTGTTGTTCTGTTGTTCTGTTGGTGTTCTGTTGGTGTTCTGATGTTGTTCTGTTGTTGTTCTGTTGTTGTTCTGTTGGTGTTCTGTTGATGCTCTGTTGTTGTTCTGTTGGTGTTCTGTTGGTGTTCTGTTGTTGTTCTGTTGGTGTTCTGTTGTTGTTCTGTTGTTGTTCTATTGGTGTTCTGATGTTGTTCTGTTGTTGTTCTGTTGGTGTTCTGTTTGTGTTCTCTTGGTGTTCTGTTGTTGTTCTGTTGGTGTTCTGTTGGTGCTCTGTTGTTGTTCTGTTGGTGTTCTGTTGGTGTTCTGTTGTTGTTCTGTTGGTGTTCTGTTGTTATTCTGTTGTTATTCTGTTGGTGTTCTGTTGATGCTCTGTTGTTGTTCTGTTGGTGTTCTGTTGTTGTTCTGTTGGTGTTCTGTTGATGTTCTGTTGTTGTTCTGTTGGTGTTCTGTTGTTGTTCTGTTGGTGTTCTGTTGGTGTTCTGTTGACCTGTTGTTGTTCTGTAGTTGTTCTGTTGGTGTTCTGTTGACCTGTTGTTGTTCTGTTGACCTGTTGTTGTTCTGTTGATGTTCTGTTGGTGTTCTGATGTTGTTCTGTTGTTGTTCTGTTGGTGTTCTGTTGTTGTTCTGTTGGTGTTCTGTTGGTGTTCTGTTGTTGTTCTGTTGTTGTTCTATTGGTGTTCTGATGTTGTTCTGTTGTTGTTCTGTTGGTGTTCTGTTGGTGTTCTGTTGTTGTTCTGTTGGTGTTCTGTTGGTGTTCTGTTGGTGTTCTGTTGTTGTTCTGTTGGTGTTCTGTTGGTGTTCTGTTGTTGTTCTGTTGTTGTTCTATTGGTGTTCTGTTGTTGTTCTGTTGGTGTTCTGTTTGTGTTCTCTTGGTGTTCTGTTGTTGTTCTGTTGGTGTTCTGTTGGTGCTCTGTTGTTGTTCTGTTGGTGTTCTGTTGGTGTTCTGTTGTTGTTCTGTTGTTGTTCTATTGGTGTTCTGATGTTGTTCTGTTGTTGTTCTGTTGGTGTTCTGTTTGTGTTCTCTTGGTGTTCTGTTGTTGTTCTGTTGGTGTTCTGTTGATGCTCTGTTGTTGTTCTGTTGGTGTTCTGTTGATGCTCTGTTGTTGTTCTGTTGGTGTTCTGGTGACCTGTTGTTGTTCTGTTGACCTGATGTTGTTCTGTTGGTGTTCTGTTGGTGTTCCTATGTTGTTCTGTTGGTGTTCTGTTGTTCTGTTGTTGTTCTGTTGACCTGTTGTTGTTCTGTTGGTGTTCTGTTGTTGTTCTGTTGTTTTTCTGTTGGTGTTCTGTTGATGCTCTGTTGTTGTTCTGTTGGTGTTCTGTTGATGTTTTGTTGTTGTTCTGTTGTTCTGTTGGTGTTCTGTTGATGTTCTGTTGGTGTTCTGTTATTGACCTGTTGGTGTTCTGTTGTTCTGTTGGTGTTCTGTTGGTGTTCTGTTGTTGTTCTGTTGATGCTCTGTTGTTGTACTGTTGGTGTTCTGTAGTTGTTCTGTTGATGCTCTGTTGTTGTTCTGTTGTTGTTCTGTTGGTGTTCTGTTGATGCTCTGTTGTTGTTCTGTTGTTGTTCTGTTGATGCTCTGTTGTTGTTCTGTTGTTATTTTGTTGGTGTTCTGTTGGTGTTCTGTTGTTGTTCTGTTGATGCTCTGTTGTTCTGTTGTTGTTCTGTTGACCTGTTGTTGTTCTGTTGACCTGTTGTTGTTCTGTGTTTGTTCTGTTGACCTGTTGTTGTTCTGTTGTTTTTCTGTTGACCTGTTGTTGTTCTGTTGGTGTTCTGATGTTGTTCTGATGTTGTTCTGTTGGTGTTCTGTTGATGCTCTGTTGTTGTTCTGTTGGTGTTCTGTTGATGCTCTGTTGTTGTTCTGTTGGTGTTCTGTTGATGCTCTGTTGTTGTTCTGTTGGTGTTCTGTTGATGCTCTGTTGTTGTTCTGTTGTTGTTCTGTTGATGCTCTGTTGTTGTTCTGTTGTTATTCTGTTGGTGTTCTGTTGGTGTTCTGTTGTTGTTCTGTTGATGCTCTGTTGTTGTTCTGTTGGTGTTCTGTTGATGCTCTGTTGTTGTTCTGTTGGTGTTCTGTTGATGCTCTGTTGTTGTTCTGTTGTTATTCTGTTGGTGTTCTGTTGTTGTTCTGTTGATGCTCTGTTGGTGTTCTGTTGGTGTTCTGTTGACCTGTTGTTCTGTTGACCTGTTGTTGTTCTGTTGACCTGTTGTTGTTCTGTTGACCTGTTGTTGTTCTGTTGACCTGTTGTTGTTCTGTTGTTGTTCTGTTGTTGTTCTGTTGTTGTTCTGTTGATGCTCTGTTGTTGTTCTGTTGTTATTCTGTTGGTGTTCTGTTGTTGTTCTGTTGATGCTCTGTTGGTGTTCTGTTGGTGTTCTGTTGTTGTTCTGTTGATGCTCTGTTGTTGTTCTGTTGGTGTTCTGTTGACCTGTTGTTCTGTTGACCTGTTGTTGTTCTGTTGACCTGTTGTTGTTCTGTTGACCTGTTGTTGTTCTGTTGGTGTTCCGTTGGTGTTCTGTTGGTGTTCTGTTGGTGTTCTGTTGGTGTTCTGTTGATGCTCTGTTGTTGTTCTGTTGGTGTTCTGTTGATGCTCTGTTGTTGTTCTGTTGGTGTTCTGTTGTTGTTCTGTTGTTCTGTTGGTGTTCTGTTGGTGTTCTGATGTTGTTCTGTTGTTGTTCTGTTGTTGTTCTGTTGGTGTTCTGTTGATGCTCTGTTGTTTTTCTGTTGGTGTTCTGTTGTTGTTCTGTTATTGACCTGTTGGTGTTCTGTTATTGACCTGTTGGTGTTCTGTTGTTGTTCTGTTGGTGTTCTGTTGTTATTCTGTTGTTGTTCTGTTGGTGTTCTGATGTTGTTCTGTTGTTGTTCTGTTGGTGTTCTGTTGGTGTTCTGTTGTTGTTCTGTTGGTGTTCTGTTGTTGTTCTGTTGGTGTTCTGTTGGTGTTCTGTTGTTGTTCTGTTGTTGTTCTATTGGTGTTCTGATGTTGTTCTGTTGTTGTTCTGTTGGTGTTCTGTTTGTGTTCTCTTGGTGTTCTGTTGTTGTTCTGTTGGTGTTCTGTTGGTGCTCTGTTGTTGTTCTGTTGGTGTTCTGTTGGTGTTCTGTTGATGCTCTGTTGTTGTTCTGTTGGTGTTCTGGTGACCTGTTGTTGTTCTGTTGACCTGTTGTTGTTCTGTTGACCTGTTGTTGTTCTGTTGGTGTTCTGTTGGTGTTCCTATGTTGTTCTGTTGGTGTTCTGTTGTTCTGTTGTTGTTCTGTTGACCTGTTGTTGTTCTGTTGGTGTTCTGTTGATGCTCTGTTGTTGTTCTGTTGGTGTTCTGTTGGTGTTCTGTTGTTGTTCTGTTGGTGTTCTGTTGTTGTTCTGTTGTTGTTCTATTGGTGTTCTGATGTTGTTCTGTTGTTGTTCTGTTGGTGTTCTGTTTGTGTTCTCTTGGTGTTCTGTTGTTGTTCTGTTGGTGTTCTGTTGGTGCTCTGTTGTTGTTCTGTTGGTGTTCTGTTGGTGTTCTGTTGTTGTTCTGTTGGTGTTCTGTTGTTATTCTGTTGTTATTCTGTTGGTGTTCTGTTGATGCTCTGTTGTTGTTCTGTTGGTGTTCTGTTGTTGTTCTGTTGGTGTTCTGTTGATGTTCTGTTGTTGTTCTGTTGGTGTTCTGTTGTTGTTCTGTTGGTGTTCTGTTGGTGTTCTGTTGACCTGTTGTTGTTCTGTAGTTGTTCTGTTGGTGTTCTGTTGACCTGTTGTTGTTTTGTTGACCTGTTGTTGTTCTGTTGATGTTCTGTTGGTGTTCTGATGTTGTTCTGTTGTTGTTCTGTTGGTGTTCTGTTGTTGTTCTGTTGGTGTTCTGTTGGTGTTCTGTTGTTGTTCTGTTGTTGTTCTATTGGTGTTCTGATGTTGTTCTGTTGTTGTTCTGTTGGTGTTCTGTTGGTGTTCTGTTGTTGTTCTGTTGGTGTTCTGTTGGTGTTCTGTTGGTGTTCTGTTGTTGTTCTGTTGGTGTTCTGTTGGTGTTCTGTTGTTGTTCTGTTGTTGTTCTATTGGTGTTCTGTTGTTGTTCTGTTGGTGTTCTGTTTGTGTTCTCTTGGTGTTCTGTTGTTGTTCTGTTGGTGTTCTGTTGGTGCTCTGTTGTTGTTCTGTTGGTGTTCTGTTGGTGTTCTGTTGTTGTTCTGTTGTTGTTCTATTGGTGTTCTGATGTTGTTCTGTTGTTGTTCTGTTGGTGTTCTGTTTGTGTTCTCTTGGTGTTCTGTTGTTGTTCTGTTGGTGTTCTGTTGATGCTCTGTTGTTGTTCTGTTGGTGTTCTGTTGATGCTCTGTTGTTGTTCTGTTGGTGTTCTGGTGACCTGTTGTTGTTCTGTTGACCTGTTGTTGTTCTGTTGGTGTTCTGTTGGTGTTCCTATGTTGTTCTGTTGGTGTTCTGTTGTTCTGTTGTTGTTCTGTTGACCTGTTGTTGTTCTGTTGGTGTTCTGTTGTTGTTCTGTTGTTTTTCTGTTGGTGTTCTGTTGATGCTCTGTTGTTGTTCTGTTGGTGTTCTGTTGATGTTTTGTTGTTGTTCTGTTGTTCTGTTGGTGTTCTGTTGATGTTCTGTTGTTGTTCTGTTATTGACCTGTTGGTGTTCTGTTGTTCTGTTGGTGTTCTGTTGGTGTTCTGTTGTTGTTCTGTTGATGCTCTGTTGTTGTACTGTTGGTGTTCTGTAGTTGTTCTGTTGATGCTCTGTTGTTGTTCTGTTGTTGTTCTGTTGGTGTTCTGTTGATGCTCTGTTGTTGTTCTGTTGTTGTTCTGTTGATGCTCTGTTGTTGTTCTGTTGTTATTTTGTTGGTGTTCTGTTGGTGTTCTGTTGTTGTTCTGTTGATGCTCTGTTGTTCTGTTGTTGTTCTGTTGACCTGTTGTTGTTCTGTTGACCTGTTGTTGTTCTGTGTTTGTTCTGTTGACCTGTTGTTGTTCTGTTGTTTTTCTGTTGACCTGTTGTTGTTCTGTTGGTGTTCTGATGTTGTTCTGATGTTGTTCTGTTGGTGTTCTGTTGATGCTCTGTTGTTGTTCTGTTGGTGTTCTGTTGATGCTCTGTTGTTGTTCTGTTGGTGTTCTGTTGATGCTCTGTTGTTGTTCTGTTGGTGTTCTGTTGATGCTCTGTTGTTGTTCTGTTGGTGTTCTGTTGATGCTCTGTTGTTGTTCTGTTGTTGTTCTGTTGATGCTCTGTTGTTGTTCTGTTGTTATTCTGTTGGTGTTCTGTTGGTGTTCTGTTGTTGTTCTGTTGATGCTCTGTTGTTGTTCTGTTGGTGTTCTGTTGACCTGTTGTTCTGTTGACCTGTTGTTCTGTTGACCTGTTGTTGTTCTGTTGACCTGTTGTTGTTCTGTTGGTGTTCTGTTGATGCTCTGTTGTTGTTCTGTTGTTGTTCTGTTGATGCTCTGTTGTTGTTCTGTTGTTATTCTGTTGATGCTCTGTTGTTGTTCTGTTGGTGTTCTGTTGATGCTCTGTTGTTGTTCTGTTGGTGTTCTGTTGATGCTCTGTTGTTGTTCTGTTGTTGTTCTGTTGATGCTCTGTTGTTGTTCTGTTGTTATTCTGTTGGTGTTCTGTTGTTGTTCTGTTGATGCTCTGTTGGTGTTCTGTTGGTGTTCTGTTGTTGTTCTGTTGATGCTCTGTTGTTGTTCTGTTGGTGTTCTGTTGACCTGTTGTTCTGTTGACCTGTTGTTGTTCTGTTGACCTGTTGTTGTTCTGTTGACCTGTTGTTGTTCTGTTGGTGTTCTGTTGGTGTTCTGTTGGTGTTCTGTTGGTGTTCTGTTGATGCTCTGTTGTTGTTCTGTTGGTGTTCTGTTGATGCTCTGTTGTTGTTCTGTTGGTGTTCTGTTGTTGTTCTGTTGTTCTGTTGGTGTTCTGTTGGTGTTCTGATGTTGTTCTGTTGTTGTTCTGTTGTTGTTCTGTTGGTGTTCTGTTGATGCTCTGTTGTTTTTCTGTTGGTGTTCTGTTGTTGTTCTGTTATTGACCTGTTGGTGTTCTGTTATTGACCTGTTGGTGTTCTGTTGTTGTTCTGTTGGTGTTCTGTTGTTATTCTGTTGTTATTCTGTTGTTGTTCTGTTGGTGTTCTGTTGTTGTTCTGTTGGTGTTCTGTTGATGTTCTGTTGTTGTTCTGTTGGTGTTCTGTTGTTGTTCTGTTGGTGTTCTGTTGGTGTTCTGTTGACCTGTTGTTGTTCTGTAGTTGTTCTGTTGGTGTTCTGTTGACCTGTTGTTGTTCTGTTGACCTGTTGTTGTTCTGTTGGTGTTCTGTTGATGCTCTGTTGGTGTTCTGTTGGTGTTCTGTTGTTGTTCTATTGGTGTTCTGATGTTGTTCTGTTGTTGTTCTGTTGGTGTTCTGTTGGTGTTCTGTTGTTGTTCTGTTGGTGTTCTGTTGGTGTTCTGTTGTTGTTCTGTTGGTGTTCTGTTGGTGTTCTGTTGTTGTTCTGTTGTTGTTCTATTGGTGTTCTGATGTTGTTCTGTTGTTGTTCTGTTGGTGTTCTGTTTGTGTTCTCTTGGTGTTCTGTTGTTGTTCTGTTGGTGTTCTGTTGGTGCTCTGTTGTTGTTCTGTTGGTGTTCTGTTGGTGTTCTGTTGATGCTCTGTTGTTGTTCTGTTGACCTGTTGTTGTTCTGTTGGTGTTCTGTTGTTGTTCTGTTGTTTTTCTGTTGGTGTTCTGTTGATGCTCTGTTGTTGTTCTGTTGGTGTTCTGTTGATGTTTTGTTGTTGTTCTGTTGTTCTGTTGGTGTTCTGATGTTGTTCTGTTGTTGTTCTGTTGTTGTTCTGTTGGTGTTCTGTTGATGCTCTGTTGTTGTTCTGTTGGTGTTCTGTTGGTGTTCTGTTGTTGTTCTGTTGGTGTTCTGTTGATGCTCTGTTGTTGTTCTGTTGGTGTTCTGTTGATGTTTTGTTGTTGTTCTGTTGTTCTGTTGGTGTTCTGTTGGTGTTCTGATGTTGTTCTGTTGTTGTTCTGTTGTTGTTCTGTTGGTGTTCTGTTGATGCTCTGTTGTTGTTCTGTTGGTGTTCTGTTGGTGTTCTGTTGTTGTTCTGTTGGTGTTCTGTTGTTGTTCTGTTGTTGTTCTGTTGATGCTCTGTTGTTGTTCTGTTGTTGTTCTGTTGATGCTCTGTTGTTGTTCTGTTGTTGTTCTGTTGATGCTCTGTTGTTGTTCTGATGTTGTTCTGTTGATGCTCTGTTGTTGTTCTGTTGTTGTTCTGTTAATGACCTGTTGGTGTTCTGTTGGTGTTCTGTTGGTGTTCTGTTGTTGTTCTGTTAATGACCTCTTGGTGTTCTGTTGGTGTTCTGTTGTTGTTCTGTTATTGACCTGTTGGTGTTCTGTTATTGACCTGTTGGTGTTCTGTTGTTGTTCTGTTGGTGTTCTGTTGTTATTCTGTTGTTATTCTGTTGGTGTTCTGTTGATGCTCTGTTGTTGTTCTGTTGGTGTTCTGTTGTTGTTCTGTTGGTGTTCTGTTGATGTTCTGTTGTTGTTCTGTTGGTGTTCTGTTGTTGTTCTGTTGGTGTTCTGTTGACCTGTTGTTGTTCTGTAGTTGTTCTGTTGGTGTTCTGTTGACCTGTTGTTGTTCTGTTGACCTGTTGTTGTTCTGTTGATGTTCTGTTGGTGTTCTGATGTTGTTCTGTTGTTGTTCTGTTGGTGTTCTGTTGTTGTTCTGTTGTTGTTC
The DNA here is from genome assembly GCF_027942865.1 of Odontesthes bonariensis. Taxonomy (NCBI): domain Eukaryota; kingdom Metazoa; phylum Chordata; class Actinopteri; order Atheriniformes; family Atherinopsidae; genus Odontesthes; species Odontesthes bonariensis. Next base: position 575,750 of record NC_134509.1, on the reverse strand, counting down.
TATTGGTGGTCTGATGTTGTTCTGTTGGTGTTCTGTTGGTGTTCTGTTGTTGTTCTGTTGGTGTTCTGTTGGTGTTCTGTTGGTGTTCTGTTGTTGTTCTGTTGGTGTTCTGTTGGTGTTCTGTTGTTGTTCTGTTGTTGTTCTATTGGTGTTCTGATGTTGTTCTGTTGTTGTTCTGTTGGTGTTCTGTTTGTGTTCTCTTGGTGTTCTGTTGTTGTTCTGTTGGTGTTCTGTTGGTGCTCTGTTGTTGTTCTGTTGGTGTTCTGTTGGTGTTCTGTTGTTGTTCTGTTGTTGTTCTATTGGTGTTCTGATGTTGTTCTGTTGTTGTTCTGTTGGTGTTCTGTTTGTGTTCTCTTGGTGTTCTGTTGTTGTTCTGTTGGTGTTCTGTTGATGCTCTGTTGTTGTTCTGTTGGTGTTCTGTTGATGCTCTGTTGTTGTTCTGTTGGTGTTCTGGTGACCTGTTGTTGTTCTGTTGACCTGTTGTTGTTCTGTTGGTGTTCTGTTGGTGTTCCTATGTTGTTCTGTTGGTGTTCTGTTGTTCTGTTGTTGTTCTGTTGACCTGTTGTTGTTCTGTTGGTGTTCTGTTGTTGTTCTGTTGTTTTTCTGTTGGTGTTCTGTTGATGCTCTGTTGTTGTTCTGTTGGTGTTCTGTTGATGTTTTGTTGTTGTTCTGTTGTTCTGTTGGTGTTCTGTTGTTCTGTTGGTGTTCTGTTGGTGTTCTGTTGTTGTTCTGTTGATGCTCTGTTGTTGTACTGTTGGTGTTCTGTAGTTGTTCTGTTGATGCTCTGTTGTTGTTCTGTTGTTGTTCTGTTGGTGTTCTGTTGATGCTCTGTTGTTGTTCTGTTGTTGTTCTGTTGACCTGTTGTTGTTCTGTTGACCTGTTGTTGTTCTGTGTTTGTTCTGTTGACCTGTTGTTGTTCTGTTGTTTTTCTGTTGACCTGTTGTTGTTCTGTTGGTGTTCTGATGTTGTTCTGATGTTGTTCTGTTGGTGTTCTGTTGATGCTCTGTTGTTGTTCTGTTGGTGTTCTGTTGATGCTCTGTTGTTGTTCTGTTGGTGTTCTGTTGATGCTCTGTTGTTGTTCTGTTGGTGTTCTGTTGATGCTCTGTTGTTGTTCTGTTGTTGTTCTGTTGATGCTCTGTTGTTGTTCTGTTGTTATTCTGTTGGTGTTCTGTTGGTGTTCTGTTGTTGTTCTGTTGATGCTCTGTTGTTGTTCTGTTGGTGTTCTGTTGACCTGTTGTTCTGTTGACCTGTTGTTGTTCTGTTGACCTGTTGTTGTTCTGTTGGTGTTCTGTTGATGCTCTGTTGTTGTTCTGTTGTTGTTCTGTTGATGCTCTGTTGTTGTTCTGTTGTTATTCTGTTGATGCTCTGTTGTTGTTCTGTTGGTGTTCTGTTGATGCTCTGTTGTTGTTCTGTTGGTGTTCTGTTGATGCTCTGTTGTTGTTCTGTTGTTATTCTGTTGTTGTTCTGTTGGTGTTCTGTTGATGTTTTGTTGTTGTTCTGTTGTTCTGTTGTTGTTCTGTTGGTGTTCTGTTGGTGCTCTGTTGTTGTTCTGTTGGTGTTCTGTTGGTGTTCTGTTGTTGTTCTGTTGTTGTTCTATTGGTGTTCTGATGTTGTTCTGTTGTTGTTCTGTTGGTGTTCTGTTTGTGTTCTCTTGGTGTTCTGTTGTTGTTCTGTTGGTGTTCTGTTGATGCTCTGTTGTTGTTCTGTTGGTGTTCTGTTGATGCTCTGTTGTTGTTCTGTTGGTGTTCTGGTGACCTGTTGTTGTTCTGTTGACCTGTTGTTGTTCTGTTGGTGTTCTGTTGGTGTTCCTATGTTGTTCTGTTGGTGTTCTGTTGTTCTGTTGTTGTTCTGTTGACCTGTTGTTGTTCTGTTGGTGTTCTGTTGTTGTTCTGTTGTTTTTCTGTTGGTGTTCTGTTGATGCTCTGTTGTTGTTCTGTTGGTGTTCTGTTGATGTTTTGTTGTTGTTCTGTTGTTCTGTTGGTGTTCTGTTGTTCTGTTGGTGTTCTGTTGGTGTTCTGTTGTTGTTCTGTTGATGCTCTGTTGTTGTACTGTTGGTGTTCTGTAGTTGTTCTGTTGATGCTCTGTTGTTGTTCTGTTGTTGTTCTGTTGGTGTTCTGTTGATGCTCTGTTGTTGTTCTGTTGTTGTTCTGTTGACCTGTTGTTGTTCTGTTGACCTGTTGTTGTTCTGTGTTTGTTCTGTTGACCTGTTGTTGTTCTGTTGTTTTTCTGTTGACCTGTTGTTGTTCTGTTGGTGTTCTGATGTTGTTCTGATGTTGTTCTGTTGGTGTTCTGTTGATGCTCTGTTGTTGTTCTGTTGGTGTTCTGTTGATGCTCTGTTGTTGTTCTGTTGGTGTTCTGTTGATGCTCTGTTGTTGTTCTGTTGGTGTTCTGTTGATGCTCTGTTGTTGTTCTGTTGGTGTTCTGTTGATGCTCTGTTGTTGTTCTGTTGTTGTTCTGTTGATGCTCTGTTGTTGTTCTGTTGTTATTCTGTTGGTGTTCTGTTGGTGTTCTGTTGTTGTTCTGTTGATGCTCTGTTGTTGTTCTGTTGGTGTTCTGTTGACCTGTTGTTCTGTTGACCTGTTGTTGTTCTGTTGACCTGTTGTTGTTCTGTTGGTGTTCTGTTGATGCTCTGTTGTTGTTCTGTTGTTGTTCTGTTGATGCTCTGTTGTTGTTCTGTTGTTATTCTGTTGATGCTCTGTTGTTGTTCTGTTGGTGTTCTGTTGATGCTCTGTTGTTGTTCTGTTGGTGTTCTGTTGATGCTCTGTTGTTGTTCTGTTGTTATTCTGTTGGTGTTCTGTTGTTGTTCTGTTGATGCTCTGTTGGTGTTCTGTTGGTGTTCTGTTGACCTGTTGTTCTGTTGACCTGTTGTTGTTCTGTTGACCTGTTGTTGTTCTGTTGACCTGTTGTTGTTCTGTTGTTGTTCTGTTGTTGTTCTGTTGTTGTTCTGTTGATGCTCTGTTGTTGTTCTGTTGTTATTCTGTTGGTGTTCTGTTGTTGTTCTGTTGATGCTCTGTTGGTGTTCTGTTGGTGTTCTGTTGTTGTTCTGTTGATGCTCTGTTGTTGTTCTGTTGGTGTTCTGTTGACCTGTTGTTCTGTTGACCTGTTGTTGTTCTGTTGACCTGTTGTTGTTCTGTTGACCTGTTGTTGTTCTGTTGGTGTTCCGTTGGTGTTCTGTTGGTGTTCTGTTGGTGTTCTGTTGGTGTTCTGTTGATGCTCTGTTGTTGTTCTGTTGGTGTTCTGTTGATGCTCTGTTGTTGTTCTGTTGGTGTTCTGTTGTTGTTCTGTTGTTCTGTTGGTGTTCTGTTGGTGTTCTGATGTTGTTCTGTTGTTGTTCTGTTGTTGTTCTGTTGGTGTTCTGTTGATGCTCTGTTGTTTTTCTGTTGGTGTTCTGTTGTTGTTCTGTTATTGACCTGTTGGTGTTCTGTTATTGACCTGTTGGTGTTCTGTTGTTGTTCTGTTGGTGTTCTGTTGTTATTCTGTTGTTGTTCTGTTGGTGTTCTGTTGTTGTTCTGTTGGTGTTCTGATGTTGTTCTGTTGTTGTTCTGTTGGTGTTCTGTTGGTGTTCTGTTGTTGTTCTGTTGGTGTTCTGTTGTTGTTCTGTTGGTGTTCTGTTGGTGTTCTGTTGTTGTTCTGTTGTTGTTCTATTGGTGTTCTGATGTTGTTCTGTTGTTGTTCTGTTGGTGTTCTGTTTGTGTTCTCTTGGTGTTCTGTTGTTGTTCTGTTGGTGTTCTGTTGGTGCTCTGTTGTTGTTCTGTTGGTGTTCTGTTGGTGTTCTGTTGATGCTCTGTTGTTGTTCTGTTGGTGTTCTGGTGACCTGTTGTTGTTCTGTTGACCTGTTGTTGTTCTGTTGACCTGTTGTTGTTCTGTTGGTGTTCTGTTGGTGTTCCTATGTTGTTCTGTTGGTGTTCTGTTGTTCTGTTGTTGTTCTGTTGACCTGTTGTTGTTCTGTTGGTGTTCTGTTGTTGTTCTGTTGTTTTTCTGTTGGTGTTCTGTTGATGCTCTGTTGTTGTTCTGTTGGTGTTCTGTTGATGTTTTGTTGTTGTTCTGTTGTTCTGTTGGTGTTCTGATGTTGTTCTGTTGTTGTTCTGTTGTTGTTCTGTTGGTGTTCTGTTGATGCTCTGTTGTTGTTCTGTTGGTGTTCTGTTGGTGTTCTGTTGTTGTTCTGTTGGTGTTCTGTTGATGCTCTGTTGTTGTTCTGTTGGTGTTCTGTTGATGTTTTGTTGTTGTTCTGTTGTTCTGTTGGTGTTCTGTTGGTGTTCTGATGTTGTTCTGTTGGTGTTCTGTTGATGCTCTGTTGTTGTTCTGTTGGTGTTCTGTTGGTGTTCTGTTGTTGTTCTGTTGGTGTTCTGTTGTTGTTCTGTTGTTGTTCTGTTGATGCTCTGTTGTTGTTCTGTTGTTGTTCTGTTGATGCTCTGTTGTTGTTCTGTTGTTGTTCTGTTGATGCTCTGTTGTTTTTCTGATGTTGTTCTGTTGATGCTCTGTTGTTGTTCTGTTGTTGTTCTGTTAATGACCTGTTGGTGTTCTGTTGGTGTTCTGTTGGTGTTCTGTTGGTGTTCTGTTGTTGTTCTGTTAATGACCTCTTGGTGTTCTGTTGGTGTTCTGTTGTTGTTCTGTTATTGACCTGTTGGTGTTCTGTTATTGACCTGTTGGTGTTCTGTTGTTGTTCTGTTGGTGTTCTGTTGTTATTCTGTTGTTATTCTGTTGGTGTTCTGTTGATGCTCTGTTGTTGTTCTGTTGGTGTTCTGTTGTTGTTCTGTTGGTGTTCTGTTGATGTTCTGTTGTTGTTCTGTTGGTGTTCTGTTGTTGTTCTGTTGGTGTTCTGTTGGTGTTCTGTTGACCTGTTGTTGTTCTGTAGTTGTTCTGTTGGTGTTCTGTTGACCTGTTGTTGTTCTGTTGACCTGTTGTTGTTCTGTTGATGTTCTGTTGGTGTTCTGATGTTGTTCTGTTGTTGTTCTGTTGGTGTTCTGTTGTTGTTCTGTTGGTGTTCTGTTGGTGTTCTGTTGTTGTTCTGTTGTTGTTCTATTGGTGTTCTGATGTTGTTCTGTTGTTGTTCTGTTGGTGTTCTGTTGGTGTTCTGTTGTTGTTCTGTTGGTGTTCTGTTGGTGTTCTGTTGGTGTTCTGTTGTTGTTCTGTTGGTGTTCTGTTGGTGTTCTGTTGTTGTTCTGTTGTTGTTCTATTGGTGTTCTGTTGTTGTTCTGTTGGTGTTCTGTTTGTGTTCTCTTGGTGTTCTGTTGTTGTTCTGTTGGTGTTCTGTTGGTGCTCTGTTGTTGTTCTGTTGGTGTTCTGTTGGTGTTCTGTTGTTGTTCTGTTGTTGTTCTATTGGTGTTCTGATGTTGTTCTGTTGTTGTTCTGTTGGTGTTCTGTTTGTGTTCTCTTGGTGTTCTGTTGTTGTTCTGTTGGTGTTCTGTTGATGCTCTGTTGTTGTTCTGTTGGTGTTCTGTTGATGCTCTGTTGTTGTTCTGTTGGTGTTCTGGTGACCTGTTGTTGTTCTGTTGACCTGTTGTTGTTCTGTTGGTGTTCTGTTGGTGTTCCTATGTTGTTCTGTTGGTGTTCTGTTGTTCTGTTGTTGTTCTGTTGACCTGTTGTTGTTCTGTTGGTGTTCTGTTGTTGTTCTGTTGTTTTTCTGTTGGTGTTCTGTTGATGCTCTGTTGTTGTTCTGTTGGTGTTCTGTTGATGTTTTGTTGTTGTTCTGTTGTTCTGTTGGTGTTCTGTTATTGACCTGTTGGTGTTCTGTTGTTCTGTTGGTGTTCTGTTGGTGTTCTGTTGTTGTTCTGTTGATGCTCTGTTGTTGTACTGTTGGTGTTCTGTAGTTGTTCTGTTGATGCTCTGTTGTTGTTCTGTTGTTGTTCTGTTGGTGTTCTGTTGATGCTCTGTTGTTGTTCTGTTGTTTTTCTGTTGATGCTCTGTTGTTGTTCTGTTGTTATTTTGTTGGTGTTCTGTTGGTGTTCTGTTGTTGTTCTGTTGATGCTCTGTTGTTCTGTTGTTGTTCTGTTGACCTGTTGTTGTTCTGTTGACCTGTTGTTGTTCTGTGTTTGTTCTGTTGACCTGTTGTTGTTCTGTTGTTTTTCTGTTGACCTGTTGTTGTTCTGTTGGTGTTCTGATGTTGTTCTGATGTTGTTCTGTTGGTGTTCTGTTGATGCTCTGTTGTTGTTCTGTTGGTGTTCTGTTGATGCTCTGTTGTTGTTCTGTTGGTGTTCTGTTGATGCTCTGTTGTTGTTCTGTTGGTGTTCTGTTGATGCTCTGTTGTTGTTCTGTTGGTGTTCTGTTGATGCTCTGTTGTTGTTCTGTTGTTGTTCTGTTGATGCTCTGTTGTTGTTCTGTTGTTATTCTGTTGGTGTTCTGTTGGTGTTCTGTTGTTGTTCTGTTGATGCTCTGTTGTTGTTCTGTTGGTGTTCTGTTGACCTGTTGTTCTGTTGACCTGTTGTTCTGTTGACCTGTTGTTGTTCTGTTGACCTGTTGTTGTTCTGTTGGTGTTCTGTTGATGCTCTGTTGTTGTTCTGTTGTTGTTCTGTTGATGCTCTGTTGTTGTTCTGTTGGTGTTCTGTTGATGCTCTGTTGTTGTTCTGTTGGTGTTCTGTTGATGCTCTGTTGTTGTTCTGTTGATGCTCTGTTGTTGTTCTGTTGTTATTCTGTTGGTGTTCTGTTGTTGTTCTGTTGATGCTCTGTTGGTGTTCTGTTGGTGTTCTGTTGTTGTTCTGTTGATGCTCTGTTGTTGTTCTGTTGGTGTTCTGTTGACCTGTTGTTCTGTTGACCTGTTGTTGTTCTGTTGACCTGTTGTTGTTCTGTTGACCTGTTGTTGTTCTGTTGGTGTTCTGTTGGTGTTCTGTTGGTGTTCTGTTGGTGTTCTGTTGATGCTCTGTTGTTGTTCTGTTGGTGTTCTGTTGATGCTCTGTTGTTGTTCTGTTGGTGTTCTGTTGTTGTTCTGTTGTTCTGTTGGTGTTCTGTTGGTGTTCTGATGTTGTTCTGTTGTTGTTCTGTTGTTGTTCTGTTGGTGTTCTGTTGATGCTCTGTTGTTTTTCTGTTGGTGTTCTGTTGTTGTTCTGTTATTGACCTGTTGGTGTTCTGTTATTGACCTGTTGGTGTTCTGTTGTTGTTCTGTTGGTGTTCTGTTGTTATTCTGTTGTTATTCTGTTGTTGTTCTGTTGGTGTTCTGTTGTTGTTCTGTTGGTGTTCTGTTGATGTTCTGTTGTTGTTCTGTTGGTGTTCTGTTGTTGTTCTGTTGGTGTTCTGTTGGTGTTCTGTTGACCTGTTGTTGTTCTGTAGTTGTTCTGTTGGTGTTCTGTTGACCTGTTGTTGTTCTGTTGACCTGTTGTTGTTCTGTTGGTGTTCTGTTGATGCTCTGTTGGTGTTCTGTTGGTGTTCTGTTGTTGTTCTATTGGTGTTCTGATGTTGTTCTGTTGTTGTTCTGTTGGTGTTCTGTTGGTGTTCTGTTGTTGTTCTGTTGGTGTTCTGTTGGTGTTCTGTTGTTGTTCTGTTGGTGTTCTGTTGGTGTTCTGTTGTTGTTCTGTTGTTGTTCTATTGGTGTTCTGATGTTGTTCTGTTGTTGTTCTGTTGGTGTTCTGTTTGTGTTCTCTTGGTGTTCTGTTGTTGTTCTGTTGGTGTTCTGTTGGTGCTCTGTTGTTGTTCTGTTGGTGTTCTGTTGGTGTTCTGTTGATGCTCTGTTGTTGTTCTGTTGACCTGTTGTTGTTCTGTTGGTGTTCTGTTGTTGTTCTGTTGTTTTTCTGTTGGTGTTCTGTTGATGCTCTGTTGTTGTTCTGTTGGTGTTCTGTTGATGTTTTGTTGTTGTTCTGTTGTTCTGTTGGTGTTCTGATGTTGTTCTGTTGTTGTTCTGTTGTTGTTCTGTTGGTGTTCTGTTGATGCTCTGTTGTTGTTCTGTTGGTGTTCTGTTGGTGTTCTGTTGTTGTTCTGTTGGTGTTCTGTTGATGCTCTGTTGTTGTTCTGTTGGTGTTCTGTTGATGTTTTGTTGTTGTTCTGTTGTTCTGTTGGTGTTCTGTTGGTGTTCTGATGTTGTTCTGTTGTTGTTCTGTTGTTGTTCTGTTGGTGTTCTGTTGATGCTCTGTTGTTGTTCTGTTGGTGTTCTGTTGGTGTTCTGTTGTTGTTCTGTTGGTGTTCTGTTGTTGTTCTGTTGATGCTCTGTTGGTGTTCTGTTGGTGTTCTGTTGTTGTTCTGTTGATGCTCTGTTGTTGTTCTGTTGGTGTTCTGTTGACCTGTTGTTCTGTTGACCTGTTGTTGTTCTGTTGACCTGTTGTTGTTCTGTTGACCTGTTGTTGTTCTGTTGGTGTTCTGTTGGTGTTCTGTTGGTGTTCTGTTGGTGTTCTGTTGATGCTCTGTTGTTGTTCTGTTGGTGTTCTGTTGATGCTCTGTTGTTGTTCTGTTGGTGTTCTGTTGTTGTTCTGTTGTTCTGTTGGTGTTCTGTTGGTGTTCTGATGTTGTTCTGTTGTTGTTCTGTTGTTGTTCTGTTGGTGTTCTGTTGATGCTCTGTTGTTTTTCTGTTGGTGTTCTGTTGTTGTTCTGTTATTGACCTGTTGGTGTTCTGTTATTGACCTGTTGGTGTTCTGTTGTTGTTCTGTTGGTGTTCTGTTGTTATTCTGTTGTTATTCTGTTGTTGTTCTGTTGGTGTTCTGTTGTTGTTCTGTTGGTGTTCTGTTGATGTTCTGTTGTTGTTCTGTTGGTGTTCTGTTGTTGTTCTGTTGGTGTTCTGTTGGTGTTCTGTTGACCTGTTGTTGTTCTGTTGGTGTTCTGTTGGTGTTCTGTTGACCTGTTGTTGTTCTGTTGACCTGTTGTTGTTCTGTTGGTGTTCTGTTGATGCTCTGTTGGTGTTCTGTTGGTGTTCTGTTGTTGTTCTATTGGTGTTCTGATGTTGTTCTGTTGTTGTTCTGTTGGTGTTCTGTTGGTGTTCTGTTGTTGTTCTGTTGGTGTTCTGTTGGTGTTCTGTTGTTGTTCTGTTGGTGTTCTGTTGGTGTTCTGTTGTTGTTCTGTTGTTGTTCTATTGGTGTTCTGATGTTGTTCTGTTGTTGTTCTGTTGGTGTTCTGTTTGTGTTCTCTTGGTGTTCTGTTGTTGTTCTGTTGGTGTTCTGTTGGTGCTCTGTTGTTGTTCTGTTGGTGTTCTGTTGGTGTTCTGTTGATGCTCTGTTGTTGTTCTGTTGACCTGTTGTTGTTCTGTTGGTGTTCTGTTGTTGTTCTGTTGTTTTTCTGTTGGTGTTCTGTTGATGCTCTGTTGTTGTTCTGTTGGTGTTCTGTTGATGTTTTGTTGTTGTTCTGTTGTTCTGTTGGTGTTCTGATGTTGTTCTGTTGTTGTTCTGTTGTTGTTCTGTTGGTGTTCTGTTGATGCTCTGTTGTTGTTCTGTTGGTGTTCTGTTGGTGTTCTGTTGTTGTTCTGTTGGTGTTCTGTTGATGCTCTGTTGTTGTTCTGTTGGTGTTCTGTTGATGTTTTGTTGTTGTTCTGTTGTTCTGTTGGTGTTCTGTTGGTGTTCTGATGTTGTTCTGTTGTTGTTCTGTTGTTGTTCTGTTGGTGTTCTGTTGATGCTCTGTTGTTGTTCTGTTGGTGTTCTGTTGGTGTTCTGTTGTTGTTCTGTTGGTGTTCTGTTGTTGTTCTGTTGTTGTTCTGTTGATGCTCTGTTGTTGTTCTGTTGTTGTTCTGTTGATGCTCTGTTGTTGTTCTGTTGTTGTTCTGTTGATGCTCTGTTGTTGTTCTGATGTTGTTCTGTTGATGCTCTGTTGTTGTTCTGTTGTTGTTCTGTTAATGACCTGTTGGTGTTCTGTTGGTGTTCTGTTGGTGTTCTGTTGGTGTTCTGTTGTTGTTCTGTTAATGACCTCTTGGTGTTCTGTTGGTGTTCTGTTGTTGTTCTGTTATTGACCTGTTGGTGTTCTGTTGTTGTTCTGTTATTGACCTGTTGGTGTTCTGTTATTGACCTGTTGGTGTTCTGTTGTTGTTCTGTTGGTGTTCTGTTGTTATTCTGTTGTTATTCTGTTGGTGTTCTGTTGATGCTCTGTTGTTGTTCTGTTGGTGTTCTGTTGTTGTTCTGTTGGTGTTCTGTTGATGTTCTGTTGTTGTTCTGTTGGTGTTCTGTTGTTGTTCTGTTGGTGTTCTGTTGGTGTTCTGTTGACCTGTTGTTGTTCTGTAGTTGTTCTGTTGGTGTTCTGTTGACCTGTTGTTGTTCTGTTGACCTGTTGTTGTTCTGTTGATGTTCTGTTGGTGTTCTGATGTTGTTCTGTTGTTGTTCTGTTGGTGTTCTGTTGTTGTTCTGTTGTTGTTCTATTGGTGGTCTGATGTTGTTCTGTTGGTGTTCTGTTGGTGTTCTGTTGTTGTTCTGTTGGTGTTCTGTTGGTGTTCTGTTGGTGTTCTGTTGTTGTTCTGTTGGTGTTCTGTTGGTGTTCTGTTGTTGTTCTGTTGTTGTTCTATTGGTGTTCTGATGTTGTTCTGTTGTTGTTCTGTTGGTGTTCTGTTTGTGTTCTCTCGGTGTTCTGTTGTTGTTCTGTTGGTGTTCTGTTGGTGCTCTGTTGTTGTTCTGTTGGTGTTCTGTTGGTGTTCTGTTGTTGTTCTGTTGTTGTTCTATTGGTGTTCTGATGTTGTTCTGTTGGTGTTCTGTTGTTGTTCTGTTGGTGTTCTGTTGATGCTCTGTTGTTGTTCTGTTGGTGTTCTGTTGATGTTTTGTTGTTGTTCTGTTGTTCTGTTGGTGTTCTGTTGGTGTTCTGATGTTGTTCTGTTGTTGTTCTGTTGTTGTTCTGTTGGTGTTCTGTTGATGCTCTGTTGTTGTTCTGTTGGTGTTCTGTTGGTGTTCTGTTGTTGTTCTGTTGGTGTTCTGTTGTTGTTCTGTTGATGCTCTGTTGGTGTTCTGTTGGTGTTCTGTTGTTGTTCTGTTGATGCTCTGTTGTTGTTCTGTTGGTGTTCTGTTGACCTGTTGTTCTGTTGACCTGTTGTTGTTCTGTTGACCTGTTGTTGTTCTGTTGACCTGTTGTTGTTCTGTTGGTGTTCTGTTGGTGTTCTGTTGGTGTTCTGTTGGTGTTCTGTTGATGCTCTGTTGTTGTTCTGTTGGTGTTCTGTTGATGCTCTGTTGTTGTTCTGTTGGTGTTCTGTTGTTGTTCTGTTGTTCTGTTGGTGTTCTGTTGGTGTTCTGATGTTGTTCTGTTGTTGTTCTGTTGTTGTTCTGTTGGTGTTCTGTTGATGCTCTGTTGTTTTTCTGTTGGTGTTCTGTTGTTGTTCTGTTATTGACCTGTTGGTGTTCTGTTATTGACCTGTTGGTGTTCTGTTGTTGTTCTGTTGGTGTTCTGTTGTTATTCTGTTGTTATTCTGTTGTTGTTCTGTTGGTGTTCTGTTGTTGTTCTGTTGGTGTTCTGTTGATGTTCTGTTGTTGTTCTGTTGGTGTTCTGTTGTTGTTCTGTTGGTGTTCTGTTGGTGTTCTGTTGACCTGTTGTTGTTCTGTAGTTGTTCTGTTGGTGTTCTGTTGACCTGTTGTTGTTCTGTTGACCTGTTGTTGTTCTGTTGGTGTTCTGTTGATGCTCTGTTGGTGTTCTGTTGGTGTTCTGTTGTTGTTCTATTGGTGTTCTGATGTTGTTCTGTTGTTGTTCTGTTGGTGTTCTGTTGGTGTTCTGTTGTTGTTCTGTTGGTGTTCTGTTGGTGTTCTGTTGTTGTTCTGTTGGTGTTCTGTTGGTGTTCTGTTGTTGTTCTGTTGTTGTTCTATTGGTGTTCTGATGTTGTTCTGTTGTTGTTCTGTTGGTGTTCTGTTTGTGTTCTCTTGGTGTTCTGTTGTTGTTCTGTTGGTGTTCTGTTGGTGCTCTGTTGTTGTTCTGTTGGTGTTCTGTTGGTGTTCTGTTGATGCTCTGTTGTTGTTCTGTTGACCTGTTGTTGTTCTGTTGGTGTTCTGTTGTTGTTCTGTTGTTTTTCTGTTGGTGTTCTGTTGATGCTCTGTTGTTGTTCTGTTGGTGTTCTGTTGATGTTTTGTTGTTGTTCTGTTGTTCTGTTGGTGTTCTGATGTTGTTCTGTTGTTGTTCTGTTGTTGTTCTGTTGGTGTTCTGTTGATGCTCTGTTGTTGTTCTGTTGGTGTTCTGTTGGTGTTCTGTTGTTGTTCTGTTGGTGTTCTGTTGATGCTCTGTTGTTGTTCTGTTGGTGTTCTGTTGATGTTTTGTTGTTGTTCTGTTGTTCTGTTGGTGTTCTGTTGGTGTTCTGATGTTGTTCTGTTGTTGTTCTGTTGTTGTTCTGTTGGTGTTCTGTTGATGCTCTGTTGTTGTTCTGTTGGTGTTCTGTTGGTGTTCTGTTGTTGTTCTGTTGGTGTTCTGTTGTTGTTCTGTTGTTGTTCTGTTGATGCTCTGTTGTTGTTCTGTTGTTGTTCTGTTGATGCTCTGTTGTTGTTCTGTTGTTGTTCTGTTGATGCTCTGTTGTTGTTCTGATGTTGTTCTGTTGATGCTCTGTTGTTGTTCTGTTGTTGTTCTGTTAATGACCTGTTGGTGTTCTGTTGGTGTTCTGTTGGTGTTCTGTTGGTGTTCTGTTGTTGTTCTGTTAATGACCTCTTGGTGTTCTGTTGGTGTTCTGTTGTTGTTCTGTTATTGACCTGTTGGTGTTCTGTTGTTGTTCTGTTATTGACCTGTTGGTGTTCTGTTATTGACCTGTTGGTGTTCTGTTGTTGTTCTGTTGGTGTTCTGTTGTTATTCTGTTGTTATTCTGTTGGTGTTCTGTTGATGCTCTGTTGTTGTTCTGTTGGTGTTCTGTTGTTGTTCTGTTGGTGTTCTGTTGATGTTCTGTTGTTGTTCTGTTGGTGTTCTGTTGTTGTTCTGTTGGTGTTCTGTTGGTGTTCTGTTGACCTGTTGTTGTTCTGTAGTTGTTCTGTTGGTGTTCTGTTGACCTGTTGTTGTTCTGTTGACCTGTTGTTGTTCTGTTGATGTTCTGTTGGTGTTCTGATGTTGTTCTGTTGTTGTTCTGTTGGTGTTCTGTTGTTGTTCTGTTGTTGTTCTATTGGTGGTCTGATGTTGTTCTGTTGGTGTTCTGTTGGTGTTCTGTTGTTGTTCTGTTGGTGTTCTGTTGGTGTTCTGTTGGTGTTCTGTTGTTGTTCTGTTGGTGTTCTGTTGGTGTTCTGTTGTTGTTCTGTTGTTGTTCTATTGGTGTTCTGATGTTGTTCTGTTGTTGTTCTGTTGGTGTTCTGTTTGTGTTCTCTTGGTGTTCTGTTGTTGTTCTGTTGGTGTTCTGTTGGTGCTCTGTTGTTGTTCTGTTGGTGTTCTGTTGGTGTTCTGTTGTTGTTCTGTTGTTGTTCTATTGGTGTTCTGATGTTGTTCTGTTGTTGTTCTGTTGGTGTTCTGTTTGTGTTCTCTTGGTGTTCTGTTGTTGTTCTGTTGGTGTTCTGTTGATGCTCTGTTGTTGTTCTGTTGGTGTTCTGTTGATGCTCTGTTGTTGTTCTGTTGGTGTTCTGGTGACCTGTTGTTGTTCTGTTGACCTGTTGTTGTTCTGTTGGTGTTCTGTTGGTGTTCCTATGTTGTTCTGTTGGTGTTCTGTTGTTCTGTTGTTGTTCTGTTGACCTGTTGTTGTTCTGTTGGTGTTCTGTTGTTGTTCTGTTGTTTTTCTGTTGGTGTTCTGTTGATGCTCTGTTGTTGTTCTGTTGGTGTTCTGTTGATGTTTTGTTGTTGTTCTGTTGTTCTGTTGGTGTTCTGTTGTTCTGTTGGTGTTCTGTTGGTGTTCTGTTGTTGTTCTGTTGATGCTCTGTTGTTGTACTGTTGGTGTTCTGTAGTTGTTCTGTTGATGCTCTGTTGTTGTTCTGTTGTTGTTCTGTTGGTGTTCTGTTGATGCTCTGTTGTTGTTCTGTTGTTGTTCTGTTGATGCTCTGTTGTTGTTCTGTTGTTATTTTGTTGGTGTTCTGTTGGTGTTCTGTTGTTGTTCTGTTGATGCTCTGTTGTTCTGTTGTTGTTCTGTTGACCTGTTGTTGTTCTGTTGACCTGTTGTTGTTCTGTGTTTGTTCTGTTGACCTGTTGTTGTTCTGTTGTTTTTCTGTTGACCTGTTGTTGTTCTGTTGGTGTTCTGATGTTGTTCTGATGTTGTTCTGTTGGTGTTCTGTTGATGCTCTGTTGTTGTTCTGTTGGTGTTCTGTTGATGCTCTGTTGTTGTTCTGTTGGTGTTCTGTTGATGCTCTGTTGTTGTTCTGTTGGTGTTCTGTTGATGCTCTGTTGTTGTTCTGTTGGTGTTCTGTTGATGCTCTGTTGTTGTTCTGTTGTTGTTCTGTTGATGCTCTGTTGTTGTTCTGTTGTTATTCTGTTGGTGTTCTGTTGGTGTTCTGTTGTTGTTCTGTTGATGCTCTGTTGTTGTTCTGTTGGTGTTCTGTTGACCTGTTGTTCTGTTGACCTGTTGTTGTTCTGTTGACCTGTTGTTGTTCTGTTGGTGTTCTGTTGATGCTCTGTTGTTGTTCTGTTGTTGTTCTGTTGATGCTCTGTTGTTGTTCTGTTGTTATTCTGTTGATGCTCTGTTGTTGTTCTGTTGGTGTTCTGTTGATGCTCTGTTGTTGTTCTGTTGGTGTTCTGTTGATGCTCTGTTGTTGTTCTGTTGTTATTCTGTTGGTGTTCTGTTGTTGTTCTGTTGATGCTCTGTTGGTGTTCTGTTGGTGTTCTGTTGACCTGTTGTTCTGTTGACCTGTTGTTGTTCTGTTGACCTGTTGTTGTTCTGTTGACCTGTTGTTGTTCTGTTGACCTGTTGTTGTTCTGTTGACCTGTTGTTGTTCTGTTGTTGTTCTGTTGTTGTTCTGTTGTTGTTCTGTTGATGCTCTGTTGTTGTTCTGTTGTTATTCTGTTGGTGTTCTGTTGTTGTTCTGTTGATGCTCTGTTGGTGTTCTGTTGGTGTTCTGTTGTTGTTCTGTTGATGCTCTGTTGTTGTTCTGTTGGTGTTCTGTTGACCTGTTGTTCTGTTGACCTGTTGTTGTTCTGTTGACCTGTTGTTGTTCTGTTGACCTGTTGTTGTTCTGTTGGTGTTCCGTTGGTGTTCTGTTGGTGTTCTGTTGGTGTTCTGTTGGTGTTCTGTTGATGCTCTGTTGTTGTTCTGTTGGTGTTCTGTTGATGCTCTGTTGTTGTTCTGTTGGTGTTCTGTTGTTGTTCTGTTGTTCTGTTGGTGTTCTGTTGGTGTTCTGATGTTGTTCTGTTGTTGTTCTGTTGTTGTTCTGTTGGTGTTCTGTTGATGCTCTGTTGTTTTTCTGTTGGTGTTCTGTTGTTGTTCTGTTATTGACCTGTTGGTGTTCTGTTATTGACCTGTTGGTGTTCTGTTGTTGTTCTGTTGGTGTTCTGTTGTTATTCTGTTGTTATTCTGTTGTTGTTCTGTTGGTGTTCTGTTGTTGTTCTGTTGGTGTTCTGTTGATGTTCTGTTGTTGTTCTGTTGGTGTTCTGTTGTTGTTCTGTTGGTGTTCTGTTGGTGTTCTGTTGACCTGTTGTTGTTCTGTAGTTGTTCTGTTGGTGTTCTGTTGACCTGTTGTTGTTCTGTTGATGTTCTGTTGGTGTTCTGATGTTGTTCTGTTGATGCTCTGTTGGTGTTCTGTTGGTGTTCTGTTGTTGTTCTATTGGTGTTCTGATGTTGTTCTGTTGTTGTTCTGTTGGTGTTCTGTTGGTGTTCTGTTGTTGTTCTGTTGGTGTTCTGTTGGTGTTCTGTTGTTGTTCTGTTGGTGTTCTGTTGGTGTTCTGTTGTTGTTCTGTTGTTGTTCTATTGGTGTTCTGATGTTGTTCTGTTGTTGTTCTGTTGGTGTTCTGTTTGTGTTCTCTTGGTGTTCTGTTGTTGTTCTGTTGGTGTTCTGTTGGTGCTCTGTTGTTGTTCTGTTGGTGTTCTGTTGGTGTTCTGTTGATGCTCTGTTGTTGTTCTGTTGGTGTTTTGTTGATGCTCTGTTGTTGTTCTGTTGGTGTTCTGGTGACCTGTTGTTGTTCTGTTGACCTGTTGTTGTTCTGTTGACCTGTTGTTGTTCTGTTGGTGTTCTGTTGGTGTTCCTATGTTGTTCTGTTGGTGTTCTGTTGTTCTGTTGTTGTTCTGTTGACCTGTTGTTGTTCTGTTGGTGTTCTGTTGTTGTTCTGTTGTTTTTCTGTTGGTGTTCTGTTGATGCTCTGTTGTTGTTCTGTTGGTGTTCTGTTGATGTTTTGTTGTTGTTCTGTTGTTCTGTTGGTGTTCTGATGTTGTTCTGTTGTTGTTCTGTTGTTGTTCTGTTGATGCTCTGTTGTTGTTCTGTTGGTGTTCTGTTGGTGTTCTGTTGTTGTTCTGTTGGTGTTCTGTTGATGCTCTGTTGTTGTTCTGTTGGTGTTCTGTTGATGTTTTGTTGTTGTTCTGTTGTTCTGTTGGTGTTCTGTTGGTGTTCTGATGTTGTTCTGTTGTTGTTCTGTTGTTGTTCTGTTGGTGTTCTGTTGATGTTCTGTTGTTGTTCTGTTGGTGTTCTGTTGTTGTTCTGTTGGTGTTCTGTTGATGCTCTGTTGTTGTTCTGTTGGTGTTCTGTTGGTGTTCTGTTGTTGTTCTGTTGGTGTTCTGTTGTTGTTCTGTTGTTGTTCTGTTGATGCTCTGTTGTTGTTCTGTTGTTGTTCTGTTGATGCTCTGTTGTTGTTCTGTTGTTGTTCTGTTGATGCTCTGTTGATGTTCTGTTGTTGTTCTGTTGTTGTTCTGTTAATGACCTGTTGGTGTTCTGTTGGTGTTCTGTTGTTGTTCTGTTAATGACCTGTTGGTGTTCTGTTGGTGTTCTGTTGGTGTTCTGTTGGTGTTCTGTTGTTGTTCTGTTAATGACCTGTTGGTGTTCTGTTGGTGTTCTGTTGGTGTTCTGTTGGTGTTCTGTTGGTGTTCTGTTGGTGTTCTGTTGGTGTTCTGTTGATGCTCTGTTGTTGTTCTGTTGGTGTTCTGTTGTTGTTCTGTTGGTGTTCTGTTGGTGTTCTGTTGGTGTTCTGTTGTTGTTCTGTTGGTGTTCTGTTGTTGTTCTGTTGGTGTTCTGTTGATGCTCTGTTGTTGTTCTGTTGGTGTTCTGTTGATGTTTTGTTGTTGTTCTGTTGTTCTGTTGGTGTTCTGTTGGTGTTCTGATGTTGTTCTGTTGTTGTTCTGTTGTTGTTCTGTTGGTGTTCTGTTGATGTTCTGTTGTTGTTCTGTTGGTGTTCTGTTGTTGTTCTGTTGGTGTTCTGTTGATGCTCTGTTGTTGTTCTGTTGGTGTTCTGTTGGTGTTCTGTTGTTGTTCTGTTGGTGTTCTGTTGTTGTTCTGTTGTTGTTCTGTTGATGCTCTGTTGTTGTTCTGTTGTTGTTCTGTTGATGCTCTGTTGTTGTTCTGTTGTTGTTCTGTTGATGCTCTGTTGATGTTCTGTTGTTGTTCTGTTGTTGTTCTGTTAATGACCTGTTGGTGTTCTGTTGGTGTTCTGTTGTTGTTCTGTTAATGACCTGTTGGTGTTCTGTTGGTGTTCTGTTGGTGTTCTGTTGGTGTTCTGTTGTTGTTCTGTTAATGACCTGTTGGTGTTCTGTTGGTGTTCTGTTGGTGTTCTGTTGGTGTTCTGTTGGTGTTCTGTTGGTGTTCTGTTGGTGTTCTGTTGGTGTTCTGTTGTTGTTCTGTTGGTGTTCTGTTGTTGTTCTGTTCAATCAATTATACTTTATTAATCCCCGAGGGGAAATTCCAGTTTCGGTCCAGACAGACAACACAGAAAACAAACAGGGAGAGAGAGTGTGACCAGGCATCGCAGCCCACTGTGCAGGCGCCGCCAGATAAGAAGGAAGGGGAACAACATTGGGTGAGGGGAGGGAAAAAAAATCATACTTCACACTGTACCCTTATTAGGATACGGTCTGAGATCTCAAAAAACCTCAGCACAGAAAAAAAGCAACATAAACACAAAACAACACCTTAAGCAATGGGACAGTGAAGAGGTGAGGAATTGCATGTGTTATAAATGAGCATGTATGTGTGTGCGTGAGTGTTTGTTCAATAAGTCTGCACAGAATGTTGGATCAGGCAATTGTCCTTGACAAGTTGGAATATGTCAGCCAGTTCCACAACAAATCTCACAGGAGTGCAGGAAGGGAGGGGGGCACATGGGAGTGAGCCTCATGTTATCATGACAAGCGTGGAGAATGATTATGCAGCTGGCCACAAGGCCAGTATGGGGCACCGGATTGGAATAACAATTAATTTAATTTAGGTCAGACAGACAACTGATTGCGCTCTCTGTCTTTCTGTCCATTGCTGGTATCTCATGGCGAAGTCCCGAATTCAGCCGAATTGTGGGATGTGGACCCTTTCCGCCCGGTCCAAGCGATCAATCAACCATTCTCCCAGGTCAATCCCCTTCTCTTCTGAGTCCAGGAATCTCAGCCAGCCTGCGAACCTGCGCCAGGGTTGCATCCAGTTTCCGATTCTGCTCCCGTAGCATCTCAGTCTGAGCGTTGATTGCCCTTGTGACCCCATCAAACGCTTTCCACGATCTCTTAATTTCACAAAATACCAGGTATCCTCCAACTCCAAACAGCAGGAACCCGAGTATCATAAATCCAAATATGTAGACGTCTTCCGCGTCCTCGACAGCCAGCATCGCCAAACACACGGTGCGCCACTTCCCCCATGCATCCTCCGTGTATCCAGCGAAGAAAGTCCCGTCGGGGCAAGACGCTTGTCCTTTCGTCATCTTCGCGGTTGAAAAAATTTGATCAATAGCATTAAGACCCCAGCTGACCAAATCCATGTTAATTTGGCTTCGTCTGATATGTAAAAAGATGCTCAAAAGACACAGACACAGACAGGCTGAGCAGGGCAAAAAAGGGAGGGAGGAGCAGAGAGAAATGCGACCTCTTCCACCGAGAGCCAAGAGAGATGACCTGTTATTGACCTGTTGGTGTTCTGTTGTTGTTCTGTTGGTGTTCTGTTGTTATTGTTGTTGTTCTGTTGACCTGTTGTTGTTCTGTTGTTGTTGTTGACCTGCTGATGTTGTTATTGACCCTGGAACAGAAAGTTTACCGGGCCCGGGACGTGGACAACTCTGGAACGATGAGCTCAACTGAAATGAGGACAGCTGTGGAGGAAGCAGGTAACTGTCGTTTGATTGGACGGGAGGAGCGGCTGTGGTCACCTGACCTCTGACCCCCCCCTCTCTGTGTGCAGGCTTCAGCCTGAACAGCCCTCTGCATCAGGTCCTGGTGGCTCGATACAGCGAACCGGACCTCACCATCGACTTTGACAACTTTGTGAGCTGTTTGGTGCGTCTGGAGACCATGTTCGGTGAGTCGCCGCCGCCGCCCCCGCAGGTGAGACACCCCCGCTAAGCTCCGCCCTCACTTCGCTGTCCTCTGTCCACAGACACGTTCAACACGTTGGACCAGGACGGCTCAGGAACCGTGGAGCTCAACATAACCGAGGTACCGAGCTTAGAATCAGTCTGATTAATCTCTCTGAGGTTCACCTGATTGGGCCCGAGCGCTGCCTGCTGATTGGCTGCCGCCTGCTTTTATACGACTTTCGTTGGTTCTTGTCTCAACATGAGGCAGTTGTGTTTAATGCTTCACTTTGTTTTACTGTTGATGGAAACTGTCACCTTACCCTGGTGGGGGGGTTTGCGCCCCCACAATGAGTCTGGGAGCTATGTTGCCCGGGGCTTTAAGCCCCTGGTAGGGTCACCATGGCAAACAGATCCTAGATGAGGGACCAGACAAAGAACAGCTCATAAAAAACCCCTCTGATGTACAATATTGTTGGACAACACGTTCCTTCGCCTGGTGGCCGGGTCTGTGCCCACGGGGCTCGGTCGGGCTCACCACCCGTGGGAGGGGCCATGGGGGTCGGGTGCAGTGTGAGCTGGGCGGCAGCCGAAGGCGGGGACCTTGGCGGTCTGATCCTCGGCTACTGAAGCTGGCTCTTGGGGCGTGGAACGTCACCTCTCTGCTGGGGAAGGAGCCTGAGCTGGTGCGCGAGGCTGAGCGGTTCCGGCTAGATATGGTCGGACTCACCTCGACGCATGGCTTGGGCTCCGGAACCAGCCTCCTCGAGAGGGGTTGGACTCTCTTCCACTCTGGAGTTGCCCGCGGTGAGAGGCGTAGAGCAGGTGTGGGCATACTTATTGCCCCCCGGCTGTGCGCCTGTACATTGGGGTTCACCCCGGTAGACGAGAGGGTAGCCTCCCTCCGCCTTAGGGTGGGGGGACGGGTCCTGACTGTTGTTTGTGCTTATGCACCGAACGGCAGTTCAGAGTACCCACCCTTTTCTGGGGCCAAGGTGGTCAAAAAACTCCTCGGTGGGCCCGGGGGGGGGGTGAGGTCCGTTCTGAGTTCCTCGAGGCTCTGGATGTTGTGAGGCTGTCTTGGTTGACACGCCTCTGCAGCATTGCGTGGACATCGGGGGCAGTGCCTCTGGACTGGCAGATCGGGTTTTTTTAAGTATTTTTTGGGGCTTTTTATGCCTTTAATGAGAGGACAGTGTGAGAGAGACAGGAAGCAGGGGGCAGAGAGAGGGGGAAACATGCAGCAAAGGGCCGCTCGGTGCGGGACTGGAACCGGGGCCAGCTGCAGTGAGGACTGTAGCCTCTGTACATGGGGCGGCTGCAGTGAGGACTGTAGCCTCTGTACATGGGGTGGCTGCAGTGAGGACTGTAGCCTCTGTACATGGGGTGGCTGCAGTGAGGACTGTAGCCTCTGTACATGGGGCGGCTGCTAAACCCACTACGCCACCGACCGCCCCGTCCCCCTCTTTAAAAAGGGGGACCGGAGGGTGTGTTCCAGCTATAGGGGGGTCTCACTCCTCAGCCTAGTGCTGGGCGGTATACCGGTTCACACCGAATACCGGTTTATAATTTCGTTATGATATGAATTTTTAATATACCGCCATACCGGTGTATTTGATTCCACAACGGGGGGAACCCTGCGTCGCGCGACATTGTTTGAGACCGGACCCTTTTCAGTGTTGCGCTTGTAAACACGCATGTTTACTGTCTGGGTGCGAGGTGGTAATAAGTAGTGATGGCAAAATGAGGCTTTGTGAACCAATGAGGCTTTCCAGCCCAAAGGTTCGCCAAAAGGTTCATTACCCGAAGCCTCATTGAAACGGTCTCTCTAGTGACACCTGCTGTGCAAAAGGAATAGATGACAGACTAAATTAACCCTGAGTTAGAGCATCCTGCAATATAAAATAAACAATTGTTGTCACTGTGTCTCAATGAAAATAAATGTGTGAAAACTGCATATATGGAAGTATTATTGAGTGCTATGGTGTTGATCACTCAAATGAAATATATCAATGATGTACACTGACTACAGTGCTTATGGAACTAAAGTGCTTATGCATAAGCACTTTAGTTCCATAAGCACTGTATATGGGACCGGGAGTCAGGAATAAACTGCAACCGAGCAGTATGGGCAACAAGACAAATATAAGTTATTGGTTTTTATTTGAAGAAATGTGTGTCAATAACGTTGCGGTTTAATATGCCCAGAAGAAAAAAGAGCGACAACAACTACCGATAACTATGTTCTTCTCTCGAAAAAACACACCTGCACCGCGGGCTTTAGAAGAAAAAAAACGCTGAGTCAGGATGCAGCGGCTCAGTCAGAGAGCAGTGAAATACACGTGAGTCACTATTTGTCCCACTGTACTTTGTATTTTTTTTCATAATCATTTTTCATTTTCTCCCGTTCTAATTCAATGACTCGGGTCGCGGTGCTGATCTCCGCAATTTGAAGCCTTCAGTTCGTATTGATTCAAATTATTATTTTACAGTACAGTAGTTATTTGTAAAATAAAATAAAGCTTACTACTTCACGGATTTCGCCTATCACGGGTTCTTTTTGGAACGTAACTCCCGCGAAAAACGAGGGTTCATATCCTATATAACTATTCTAATAATAATAGATGATATGACTGATATAATAACTGAACTTAACCACTAACTCTGATACAACCAACGCACACTCTACCTCTCACCAATACCAAACGCCAACTCAAAACCCTCGAAGTGCCGCAAGGTTCAAACCCTTTTTATGCGATAGTGACGCTCAAAATGAATCAGTGACGTGTACACTGAATCCGAGGCCTCGTTTGTCATCAGTCACGTGATTTTTATGGAAACGATACAAGCCTCGAACCAACGCTTCATCTGGCTCGCCCCTTTTTGCTCGACACATGCTCCGAGGCCTCGCTTCAAACGCCACATCACTAGTAATAAGCACTGCGTTACGCGAAGGTGAAGGTGGATAGGATAGACATGGAAAGTTCTCAAATGAAGCTGCAGAACTAGTAGAACATGCTGACAGAAGAACTTGTGCCAAAAAAGGAGCCGGTGTTCTGTCGATTTCTCCTACTTGTCGAGAATTGCTACTTTGTGGTTTAGGGCATGCGCTGAGCCGATTTTCTAAGTTTCGTTTTCACGCCCATAATGTTTTGCTACCCTGCGTCTTGGTGTGTAACTGTAGCATCCTCAAAATCCTGATTATTTGCTCTTTTGGAAAACATACAAAGTAATAAAACACTTATCGTATTAACAGGCAGTTAGCTTAGCATGCACAAATGGGGCGTCTGAAACATGACGCATATTTGAGCATGTTGAATAAGTGGAAGGCGCCTATGAAAGTTACGTTATCCATGAGGCAGCGGCTGTTCTCTCTCACAATAAATACACAATTTTTCTCTTCCATATAAAAACATTAATTAATAACAGCTGTTTTTAGGAATGGAAGAAAACTGGACTACAGTTCACAAGTACCTTTCTGAGGGACACTTTATTTAGGTGACTCTGCTCCATCATTGTCATGAATGCATTGAGACCAGGGGGAGCCTTATTTAAAGCTGCAGTCTGCAACTCTTTTTCAAGCATAATGCCTGGAACTGTCCGGGGATTCTGAAAGTAGTACATTAAATACCCCAATACAGAAAAAAAGAGTTCTCTAGGTCCCCTATATGTCCCGCTAGGTCCCTCCAAAGCCAGCAGGTTTGTTTACAGAATTGCAGACCGGACCGGTAAAAGGTAACCAATCAGGTTACGAGCTGGGCTCTGCTGCCTGTCAATCACCGATTGTGCACGCGCGATACAAGGTAGGCTCGTCCCCACGCTTATTTATCTGGACTATTGAACTTCATTACGGGCTAGTCTACTTACTGTGTCTTCCATGATCGCAAATGACAGCTGAGTTGATGAATGAGGAGTCGTGTACGCGCATCTGGCGTGCACGTAGACGTGCATGTAGACGTGCACGTAGACGTGCACGAGTTCTCATGTGTTTTGAAGGGGCGGGACAGGAAGTTGAATAACTTTTTATTTTTCGGTTAAAAAATGAGCATTTCTTGCATTTTGCGACTACGGAGGTCACCGTTTTCAACTTCAAGCGTTCTGATAGATCATGTAAACTCTTAAAATGCCAAAAAGTAGGACTTTACGTATGACAACAACAAATCCTGCAGACTGCAGCTTTAACAGCGTGTTATTGGACTATCAAAATGGGCTACCCTCTTAAATAAATCAATTTCATTACACTTTTTATAATTACACACATGAGAGACAAAAAAAACTTACTTTATGACTTTATTTGATATACAGAGGTAGAAAACCATAAAGTAGCATTTTTTGATAGGGTAGCACAAACCGATAGACGAGCCTATCGGTTTTTGCGGCGGTAGCATTTCTCGACGAAGTAGCACAAATCGACAGAACACCGTGTCTGTAGTCTGGAAGTTTTTTGGTTTAAAAAAAAATCCGACGTCGACCAAACAACCATTTTATGCAAGTGTTGTCGGGCTGCAGTTGTCGCTGGAGGTGGCAACACGAGCAATTTGCTCCATCACCTTAGCCGTAAGCATGACTTAGAATATCCAGAATGCATGAAGTTAGGGTCAGCACCCGCCACATCAGCAGGTAACACGGGAAAGCAAAAGAAAAGTCCAGCCAAATGTCACTTCAAGACGCACAGTAAAAGTTCTGCATTTTGACTGCAATTGTGTTTGCATTCCGATCCCTCACTTCATCAGAATCATGAGTAGCACTTCTGTGTAAACAGCATCATTTTGTGGGGCGTTATTCTATGACGGTAAAATAGACCATCCTGAGTTAATCTACTGCAGTAATTCTGTTCTCAATCTGTAGAAAATGCTGTGAACACCTAATTATGCATGAAAAAAAAAAAATACCGTGTTATGTATTTTTGATCATCCCGCCCCGCACTACCTCAGCCTCAGTAAGGTCTATTCGGGGGTTCTGGAGAGGAGGATCTGCCGGATAGTCGAATCTGGGATTCAGGAGGTGCAGTGTGGTTTTCGTCCTGGCCGTGGAACAGTGAATTTATTTAGTGTTGCACACGACTTTTTGCTGAATTCTGGTTCATTAGAAAGTTCTTTCTGAATAAAAATGTGAAATAAACAGTTAAAATCTGCATAAACTACATTTACAATTTTGTTCCCATGAATTCTGCGCTACTAAAGCTAGCCGCAGTGAGCTAACGCACTTCCGGTTATTTTCACAAAATAAAATACCCGTTGCCTTTTATCACAGGGAAAGCCATTACCATACAATTGGTGCTTTTGTTTTGAAAACAGGAAGTGAACCTACCCTCGTTGTAGCTAGCTTGAAACTGCCGTTTTGACAGGAAATGACGATCGGTGACGTCACGTTACGTTGCATCTTGGGTAGTTTGAGTATGAGTAGTAACCTCATGATGCATACCCAACATTTAGGAGAATCTAGTATGCATCCGGGAACTTAAAAAAAGTTAGTTAACAGTAGTAGGAGTAGTATGCGGTTTGGAACACAGCCAGGGTGTTTCTGGCAGGACCAACGCTTCAGATGGAAAATAAACTAACTAAGTCTCTTCTTGGGAAGATATGACGAAGGAAATGGGGGATTATGGGTAAAAACCTGAATGTGACCAGCATGTTTGTGTTTCTCCGGCAGTGGCTCAACGTGTCCCTGCTCTGAAGAACCAGGACCAGGTGTGCTCTAATCCGTGATTGTTTTGTTTCTTATTTACTGTCATAAATAAATAAATAAGTGACTGAGTTTGGATTTTATTTCTTCTAAAACAAAGAAACGTTCACATTCATAAACACACGAGTCACATGAGCGAGCCGTCCAATCGGAGGAAGCTGACATCATCGCTGGTTTTTCTGGCCGGCAAAGTCCTCGGCCCACTTCAGCGCCTGAGTGATGTCACTGCTGCTTCCTGTTCCCTTGGCAACCAGTGTGGAGCCCCCGGCGCTACCTCCGAGGTGGCGACACACCGCCACGGCCCAATCAGAGGCGGCGAGGGCCGGCGAGTCCTGCAGAGGAGGGAACAGCCAATCAGATGGCAGAGATTTAGTGTTAGCCCCGCCCCCCTGTGATGTCTTCAACAGGTGAGTGGCGTTACCTTGGGAACCTGACAGGCACAAAGGACTTTCCCAGAATGCCTCTGGTGAGCGAGCAGCATCACATGACTGTTGGGAGCAGCCGAGCTGAGCCGGTTCACCGTCTTCATCAGAACCTGAACCGGATCAGAACCATCAATACAGATCAATAAACCTAGCGCTGGGCGCGTCAACTCGTTAATTATTTAACGCAGGTTTTATTATTTATTTTATTCTGTAAAAGTCTGTCGCTCACAGGCTTTTATTTTGCCCGGTTCTACCCACCGACAGAGAGTCCGTCTCCACAGAGTCCACCAGCAGCTCCTTCTGGCCGTTCTTCTCCAGCAGAACCTGAGCTCTGAGTGAGGCCTGAAAGCATGAGAACAGCCCTCAGTGAGTGTTCTCAGGTAGGGATGTGACGGTAAACCACGATAAAAAGTGTTGACGATAACAATTACCGCGTTCATTCCAAATATCATTAATGTCACGGTTAATAACACGGCATGAAAACCGTGAGTTTAATCCTTCCCAGCCTCATCCGAGTTCTTACTTTGTCGCGCATGCTCACTGCGCAGCCTACAACGGGCATTTCTTAAAGTTGGAATCATGGCCGAAGGTGTAGATGACAGCACTCAGTCAGGACATTTATCAGCCCTCTAAGAGGACTAAATCCGAAGTATGGGCATATTTTGGTTTTTATAAGAATGCCGGGGGACAGTTGATGGTTATCCTGTCTGCAGAACATGCAGGAAAAAAGTTTCCGCTAAAGGTGGCAATACGTCAAATCTCCGTGATCATCACCCACAACTGTATAGCCAATGCAAGGTACCTTAACGTTTCAGCTGAAATGCATGAATAAATGCACGGTGTGGGGACATCGGGTTGAAGCAGAATGCAACGATCCGTCTGTCTAACTTTTTAATAACGTGTCAATAATCTAAACAGATGCCTACGGCACATGTTCGCTCAGTGGTGTTAGCGTGGAGCTAATCGGGACACATCTTTAACGTTAGCCTCAGAGCTAGACGGGAGCACATTTGAGTTGCGTTTATCATACAGTTGTAGGCTACAGTATCTCTTTGCATGCGTAGAGCCAACGATTTTCTGCGATAACGGAAAACGGACGGAAATCGCGGAATGTACCCTTTGAAACGGAATTGTAACTTTCAGACGGAAAAATAATTCCAAATCGCCCAAATTCACCCGTGTTTTGCCCTGTAAGATTGTATTTCACCCCGTTAGCCTGCATTTTGTCTGAAACTGTGCAGACTTGCCGCGGCCAAAACGCATGATAGCGGAGGACTCCACTCGGGGCAGACCACAGTAATATCAGATTCGGAAATAGTTCAAAAGCCGATGTTTTCGATAAGATTTTGCAATATAATAAACACTGTTGCACTTTTTTCAGCTTGTGTAGGCCTATCGGTGCTTTCTGAACAGATTGAACACACTTTTAAAAATACCGCGATAATACCGAAAACCGTGATCATTTTGGTCACTATAACCGTGAGGTTAAATTTTCATACCGTTACACCCCTAGTCTCAGGTGTGTCTCAGGTGTGTCTGAGGTGTGTCTGAAGTGTCTCTCAGGTGTGTCTCAGGTGTGTCTCAGGTGTGTCTGAAGTGTCTCTGAAGTGTCTCTCAGGTGTGTCTCAGGTGTGTCTCAGGTGTGTCTCAGGTGTGTCTCAGGTGTGTCTGAAGTGTCTCTGAAGTGTCTCTCAGGTGTGTCTCAGGTGTGTCTCAGGTGTGTCTGAGGTGTGTCTGAAGTGTCTCTGAAGTGTCTCTCAGGTGTGTCTCAGGTGTGTCTCAGGTGTATCTGAGGTGTGTCTCAGGTGTGTCTCAGGTGTGTCTCAGGTGTGTCTGAGGTGTGTCTGAGGTGTGTCTGAGGTGCATCTGAGGTGTATCTGAGATGTGTCTCAGGTGTGTCTCAGGTTTGTCTGAGGTGTGTCTCAGGTGTGTCTGAGGTGTGTCTCAGGTGTGTCTGAGGTGTGTCTCAGGTGTGTCTCAGGTGTGTCTGAGGTGTGTCTGAAGTGTGTCTCAGGTGTGTCTCAGGTGTGTCTCAGGTGTGTCTGAGGTGTGTCTGAGGTGTGTCTCAGGTGTGTCTGAAGTGTGTCTCAGGTGTGTCTCAGGTGTGTCTCAGGTGTATCTGAGGTGTGTCTCAGGTGTGTCTCAGGTGTGTCTGAAGTGTGTCTGAGGTGTGTCTCAGGTGTGTCTCAGGTGTATCTGAGGTGTGTCTCAGGTGTGTCTCAGGTGTCTCTCAGGTGTGTCTCAGGTGTGTCTCAGGTGTGTCTGAGGTGTGTCTGAAGTGTCTCTCAGGTGTGTCTGAAGTGTCTCTCAGGTGTGTCTCAGGTGTGTCTCAGGTGTGTCTGAGATGTGTCTCAGGTGTGTCTGAGGTGTGTCTCAGGTGTGTCTCAGGTGTGTCTCAGGTGTGTCTCAGGTGTGTCTCAGGTTTGTCTCAGGTGTGTCTCAGGTGTGTCTCAGGTGTGTCTGAAGTGTCTCTCAGGTGTGTCTCAGGTGTGTCTCAGGTGTGTCTCAGGTTTGTCTCAGGTGTGTCTCAGGTGTGTCTCAGGTGTGTCTCAGGTGTATCTGAGGTGTGTCTCAGGTGTGTCTCAGGTGTATCTGAGGTGTGTCTCAGGTGTGTCTCAGGTGTGTCTCAGGTGTGTCTCAGGTGTGTCTCAGGTGTGTCTCAGGTGTATCTGAGGTGTGTCTCAGGTGTGTCTCAGGTGTATCTGAGGTGTGTCTCAGGTGTATCTGAGGTGTGTCTCAGGTGTGTCTCAGGTGTGTCTCAGGTGTGTCTGAGGTGTGTCTCAGGTGTGTCTGAGGTGTGTCTCAGGTGTGTCTGAGGTGTATCTGAGATGTGTCTCAGGTGTGTCTCAGGTGTATTTGAGGTGTGTCTGAGGTGTGTCTGAAGTGTGTCTCAGGTGTGTCTGAGGTGTGTCTCAGGTGTGTCTCAGGTTTGTCTCAGGTGTATCTGAGATGTGTCTCAGGTGTGTCTCAGGTGTGTCTGAGGTGTGTCTCAGGTGTGTCTCAGGTGTGTCTCAGGTGTGTCTGAGGTGTGTCTCAGGTGTGTCTCAGGTGTGTCTGAGGTGTGTCTGAGGTGTGTCTCAGGTGTGTCTGAGGTGCGTCTCAGGTGTGTCTGAGGTGTGTCTGAGGTGTGTCTCAGGTGTGTCTCAGGTGTGTCTCAGGTGTGTCTCAGGTGTATCTGAGGTGTGTCTCAGGTGTGTCTCAGGTGTGTCTCAGGTGTGTCTCAGGTGTATCTGAGGTGTGTCTCAGGTGTGTCTCAGGTGTGTCTCAGGTGTGTCTCAGGTGTGTCTCAGGTGTGTCTCAGGTGTGTCTCAGGTGTGTCTCAGGTGTATCTGAGGTGTGTCTCAGGTGTGTCTCAAGTGTGTCTGAGGTGTGTCTCAGGTGTGTCTCAGGTGTGTCTCAGGTGTGTCTCAGGTGTATCTGAGGTGTGTCTGAGGTGTGTCTGAGGTGTGTCTCAGGTGTGTCTCAGGTGTGTCTGAGGTGTGTCTGAGGTGCATCTGAGGTGTGTCTCAGGTGTGTCTCAGGTGTGTCTCAGGTTTGTCTGAGGTGTGTCTCAGGTGTGTCTGAGGTGCGTCTCAGGTGTGTCTAAGGTGTATCTGAGGTGTGTCTCAGGTGTGTCTCAGGTGTGTCTCAGGTGTGTCTCAGGTGTGTCTGAGGTGTGTCTCAGGTGTGTCTCAGGTGTATCTGAGGTGTGTCTCAGGTGTCTCTCAGGTGTGTCTCAGGTGTGTCTCAGGTGTGTCTGAGGTGTGTCTGAGGTGTGTCTCAGGTGTGTCTCAGGTGTATCTGAGGTGTGTCTCAGGTGTGTCTCAGGTGTGTCTCAGGTGTGTCTCAGGTGTGTCTCAGGTGTGTCTCAGGTGTGTCTGAGGTGTGTCTGAGGTGTGTCTCAGGTGTGTCTGAGGTGTGTCTGAGGTGTGTCTCAGGTGTGTCTCAGGTGTGTCTCAGGTGTATCTGAGGTGTGTCTCAGGTGTGTCTCAGGTGTGTCTGAGGTGTGTCTCAGGTGTGTCTCAGGTGTGTCTGAGGTGTGTCTCAGGTGTGTCTCAGGTGTGTCTGAGGTGTGTCTCAGGTGTGTCTCAGGTGTATCTGAGGTGTGTCTCAGGTGTGTCTCAGGTGTCTCTCAGGTGTGTCTGAAGTGTCTCTCAGGTGTGTCTCAGGTGTGTCTCAGGTGTGTCTGAGGTGTGTCTCAGGTGTGTCTCAGGTGTATCTGAGGTGTGTCTCAGGTGTGTCTCAGGTGTGTCTCAGGTGTGTCTCAGGTGCATCTCAGGTGTGTCTCAGGTTTGTCTGAAGTGTGTCTCAGGTGTGTCTGAAGTGTGTCTCAGGTGTGTCTGAGGTGTGTCTCAGGTTTGTCTCAGGTGTGTCTCAGGTGTGTCTGAAGTGTGTCTCAGGTTTGTCTCAGGTGCGTCTGAGGTGTGTCTGAGGTGTGTCTCAGGTGCGTCTGAGGTGTGTCTCAGGTGTGTCTCAGGTGTGTCTCAGGTGTGTCTCAGGTGTGTCTCAGGTGTGTCTGAAGTGTGTCTCAGGTGTGTCTGAAGTGTGTCTCAGGTGTGTCTCAGGTGTGTCTCAGGTGTGTCTCAGGTGTGTCTGAAGTGTGTCTCAGGTGTGTCTGAAGTGTGTCTGAGGTGTGTCTCAGGTGTGTCTCAGGTGTGTCTCAGGTGTGTCTCAAGTGTGTCACAGGTGTGTCTCAGGTGTGTCTCAGGTGTGTCTCAGGTGTGTCTCAGGTGTGTCTGAGGTGTGTCTGAAGTGTCTCTCAGGTGTATCTGAGGTGTGTCTGAGGTGTGTCTCAGGTGTGTTTCAGGTGTGTCTGAAATGTCTCTCAGGTGTGTCTGAAGTGTCTCTCAGGTGTGTCTGAAGTGTCTCTCAGGTGTGTCTCAGGTGTGTCTGAAGTGTCTCTGAAGTGTCTCTCAGGTGTGTCTCAGGTGTGTCTGAGGTGTGTCTGAGGTGTGTCTCAGGTGTATCTGAGATGTGTCTCAGGTGTGTCTCAGGTGTGTCTGAGGTGTGTCTCAGGTGTGTCTGAGGTGTATCTGAGGTGTGTCTCAGGTGTGTCTGAGGTGTGTCTCAGGTGTGTTTCAGGTGTGTCTGAAATGTCTCTCAGGTGTGTCTGAAGTGTCTCTCAGGTGTGTCTCAGGTGTGTCTGAAGTGTCTCTGAAGTGTCTCTCAGGTGTGTCTCAGGTGTGTCTGAGGTGTGTCTGAGGTGTGTCTCAGGTGTGTCTGAGGTGTATCTGAAGTGTCTCTCAGGTGTGTCTCAGGTGTGTCTGAGGTGTATCTGAGGTGTGTCTCAGGTGTGTCTCAGGTGTGTCTCAGGTGTGTCTCAGGTGTGTCTGAGGTGTGTCTCAGGTGTGTCTCAGGTGTGTCTCAGGTGTGTCTGAGGTGTGTCTCAGGTGTGTCTGAGGTGTGTCTGAGGTGTGTCTCAGGTGTGTCTCAGGTGTGTCTGAGGTGTGTCTCAGGTGTATCTGAGGTGTGTCTGAGGTGTGTCTCAGGTGTGTCTGAGGTGTGTCTCAGGTGTATCTGAGGTGTGTCTGAGGTGTGTCTCAGGTGTGTGTGAGGTGTGTCTCAGGTGTGTCTCAGGTGTGTCTGAGGTGTGTCTCAGGTGTATCTGAGGTGTGTCTCAGGTGTGTCTCAGGTGTGTCTCAGGTGTGTCTGAGGTGTGTCTCAGGTGTGTCTCAGGTGTGTCTCAGGTCTGTCTCAGGTGTGTCTGAGGTGTGTCTGAGGTGTGTCTCAGGTGTGTCTCAGGTGTATCTGAGGTGTGTCTGAGGTGTGTCTCAGGTGTGTCTGAGGTGTGTCTCAGGTGTGTCTCAGGTGTGTCTGAGGTGTGTCTCAGGTGTGTCTCAGGTGTGTCTGAGGTGTGTCTCAGGTGTGTCTCAGGTGTATCTGAGGTGTGTCTCAGGTGTGTCTCAGGTGTGTCTCAGGTGTGTCTGAGGTGTGTCTCAGGTGTGTCTGAGGTGTGTCTGAGGTGCATCTGAGGTGTATCTGAGATGTGTCTCAGGTGTGTCTCAGGTGTGTCTCAGGTTTGTCTGAGGTGTGTCTCAGGTGTGTCTGAGGTGTGTCTCAGGTGTGTCTCAGGTGTGTCTCAGGTGTGTCTGAGGTGTGTCTGAAGTGTGTCTCAGGTGTGTCTCAGGTGTGTCTCAGGTGTGTCTCAGGTGTGTCTCAGGTGTGTCTGAGGTGTGTCTGAAGTGTGTCTCAGGTGTGTCTCAGGTGTGTCTCAGGTGTATCTGAGGTGTGTCTCAGGTGTGTCTCAGGTGTGTCTGAAGTGTGTCTGAGGTGTGTCTCAGGTGTGTCTCAGGTGTATCTGAGGTGTATCTGAGGTGTGTCTCAGGTGTGTCTCAGGTGTCTCTCAGGTGTGTCTCAGGTGTGTCTCAGGTGTGTCTGAGGTGTGTCTGAAGTGTCTCTCAGGTGTGTCTGAAGTGTCTCTCAGGTGTGTCTCAGGTGTGTCTCAGGTGTGTCTTAGGTGTGTCTGAGATGTGTCTCAGGTGTGTCTGAGGTGTGTCTCAGGTGTGTCGCAGGTGTGTCTCAGGTTTGTCTCAGGTGTGTCTCAGGTGTGTCTGAAGTGTCTCTCAGGTGTGTCTCAGGTGTGTCTGAAGTGTCTCTCAGGTGTGTCTCAGGTGTGTCTCAGGTGTGTCTCAGGTTTGTCTCAGGTGTGTCTCAGGTGTGTCTCAGGTGTATCTGAGGTGTGTCTCAGGTGTGTCTCAGGTGTGTCTCAGGTGTGTCTGAGGTGTGTCTCAGGTGTGTCTCAGGTGTGTCTCAGGTGTATCTGAGGTGTGTCTCAGGTGTGTCTCAGGTGTGTCTCAGGTGTATCTGAGGTGTGTCTCAGGTGTATCTGAAGTGTATCTGAGGTGTGTCTCAGGTGTATCTGAGGTGTGTCTCAGGTGTGTCTCAGGTGTGTCTCAGGTGTGTCTCAGGTGTGTCTGAGGTGTGTCTCAGGTGTGTCTGAGGTGTGTCTCAGGTGTGTCTTAGGTGTATCTGAGATGTGTCTCAGGTGTGTCTCAGGTGTATCTGAGGTGTGTCTGAGGTGTGTCTGAAGTGTGTCTCAGGTGTGTCTCAGGTGTGTCTCAGGTGTGTCTGAGGTGTGTCTCAGGTGTGTCTGAGGTGTGTCTCAGGTGTGTCTCAGGTTTGTCTCAGGTGTATCTGAGATGTGTCTCAGGTGTATCTGAGGTGTGTCTGAGGTGTGTCTCAGGTGTGTCTCAGGTGTGTCTGAGGTGTGTCTCAGGTGTGTCTCAGGTGTGTCTCAGGTGTGTCTGAGGTGTGTCTCAGGTGTGTCTGAGGTGTGTCTCAGGTGTGTCTCAGGTGTGTCTGAGGTGTGTCTGAGTTGTGTCTCAGGTGTGTCTGAGGTGTGTCTCAGGTGTGTCTCAGGTGTGTCTCAGGTGTGTCTCAGGTGTATCTGAGGTGTGTCTCAGGTGTGTCTGAGGTGTATCTGAGGTGTGTCTCAGGTGTGTCTCAGGTGTGTCTGAGGTGTGTCTGAGGTGTGTCTCAGGTGTGTCTCAGGTGTGTCTCAGGTGTGTCTGAGGTGTGTCTCAGGTGTGTCTCAGGTGTATCTGAGGTGTGTCTGAGGTGTGTCTGAGGTGTGTCTCAGGTGTGTCTCAGGTGTGTCTGAGGTGTGTCTGAGGTGCATCTGAGGTGTGTCTCAGGTGTGTCTCAGGTGTGTCTCAGGTTTGTCTGAGGTGTGTCTCAGGTGTATCTGAGGTGTGTCTCAGGTGTGTCTCAGGTGTGTCTCAGGTGTGTCTCAGGTGTGTCTGAGGTGTGTCTCAGGTGTATCTGAGGTGTGTCTCAGGTGTGTCTCAGGTGTGTCTGAGGTGTATCTCAGGTGTATCTGAGGTGTGTCTCAGGTGTGTCTCAGGTGTGTCTGAGGTGTGTCTCAGGTGTGTCTGAGGTGTGTCTCAGGTGTGTCTGAGGTGTGTCTGAGGTGTGTCTCAGGTGTGTCTCAGGTGTGTCTCAGGTGTGTCTGAGGTGTGTCTCAGGTTTGTCTCAGGTGTGTCTCAGGTGTGTCTGAAGTGTGTCTCAGGTTTGTCTCAGGTGCGTCTGAGGTGTGTCTGAGGTGTGTCTCAGGTGCGTCTGAGGTGTGTCTCAGGTGTGTCTCAGGTGTGTCTCAGGTGTGTCTCAGGTGTGTCTGAAGTGTGTCTCAGGTGTGTCTGAAGTGTGTCTGAGGTGTGTCTCAGGTGTGTCTCAGGTGTGTCTCAGGTGTGTCTCAAGTGTGTCACAGGTGTGTCTCAGGTGTGTCTCAGGTGTGTCTCAGGTGTGTCTCAGGTGTGTCTGAGGTGTGTCTGAAGTGTCTCTCAGGTGTATCTGAGGTGTGTCTGAGGTGTGTCTCAGGTGTGTTTCAGGTGTGTCTGAAATGTCTCTGAAGTGTCTCTCAGGTGTATCTGAAGTGTCTCTCAGGTGTGTCTGAAGTGTCTCTCAGGTGTGTCTCAGGTGTGTCTGAAGTGTCTCTGAAGTGTCTCTCAGGTGTGTCTCAGGTGTGTCTGAGGTGTGTCTGAGGTGTGTCTCAGGTGTGTCTGAGGTGTATCTGAAGTGTCTCTCAGGTGTGTCTCAGGTGTGTCTGAGGTGTATCTGAGGTGTGTCTCAGGTGTGTCTCAGGTGTGTCTCAGGTGTGTCTGAGGTGTGTCTCAGGTGTGTCTCAGGTGTGTCTCAGGTGTGTCTGAGGTGTGTCTCAGGTGTGTCTGAGGTGTGTCTGAGGTGTGTCTCAGGTGTGTCTCAGGTGTGTCTGAGGTGTGTCTCAGGTGTATCTGAGGTGTGTCTGAGGTGTGTCTCAGGTGTGTCTGAGGTGTGTCTCAGGTGTATCTGAGGTGTGTCTGAGGTGTGTCTCAGGTGTGTCTCAGGTGTGTGTGAGGTGTGTCTCAGGTGTGTCTCAGGTGTGTCTGAGGTGTGTCTCAGGTGTATCTGAGGTGTGTCTCAGGTGTGTCTCAGGTGTGTCTCAGGTGTGTCTGAGGTGTGTCTCAGGTGTGTCTCAGGTGTGTCTCAGGTCTGTCTCAGGTGTGTCTGAGGTGTGTCTGAGGTGTGTCTCAGGTGTGTCTCAGGTGTATCTGAGGTGTGTCTGAGGTGTGTCTCAGGTGTGTCTCAGGTGTCTCTCAGGTGTGTCTCAGGTGTGTCTCAGGTGTGTCTGAGGTGTGTCTGAAGTGTCTCTCAGGTGTGTCTGAAGTGTCTCTCAGGTGTGTCTCAGGTGTGTCTCAGGTGTGTCTTAGGTGTGTCTGAGATGTGTCTCAGGTGTGTCTGAGGTGTGTCTCAGGTGTGTCTCAGGTGTGTCTCAGGTTTGTCTCAGGTGTGTCTCAGGTGTGTCTGAAGTGTCTCTCAGGTGTGTCTCAGGTGTGTCTGAAGTGTCTCTCAGGTGTGTCTCAGGTGTGTCTCAGGTGTGTCTCAGGTTTGTCTCAGGTGTGTCTCAGGTTTGTCTCAGGTGTGTCTCAGGTGTGTCTCAGGTGTATCTGAGGTGTGTCTCAGGTGTGTCTCAGGTGTGTCTCAGGTGTGTCTGAGGTGTGTCTCAGGTGTGTCTCAGGTGTGTCTCAGGTGTATCTGAGGTGTGTCTCAGGTGTGTCTCAGGTGTGTCTCAGGTGTATCTGAGGTGTGTCTCAGGTGTATCTGAAGTGTATCTGAGGTGTGTCTCAGGTGTATCTGAGGTGTGTCTCAGGTTTGTCTCAGGTGTGTCTCAGGTGTGTCTCAGGTGTGTCTCAGGTGTGTCTCAGGTGTGTCTGAGGTGTATCTGAGATGTGTCTCAGGTGTGTCTCAGGTGTATCTGAGGTGTGTCTGAGGTGTGTCTGAAGTGTGTCTCAGGTGTGTCTCAGGTGTGTCTCAGGTGTGTCTCAGGTGTGTCTCAGGTGTGTCTGAGGTGTGTCTCAGGTGTGTCTCAGGTTTGTCTCAGGTGTATCTGAGATGTGTCTCAGGTGTATCTGAGGTGTGTCTGAGGTGTGTCTCAGGTGTGTCTCAGGTGTGTCTGAGGTGTGTCTCAGGTGTGTCTCAGGTGTGTCTCAGGTGTGTCTGAGGTGTGTCTCAGGTGTGTCTGAGGTGTGTCTCAGGTGTGTCTCAGGTGTGTCTGAGGTGTGTCTGAGTTGTGTCTCAGGTGTGTCTGAGGTGTGTCTCAGGTGTGTCTCAGGTGTGTCTCAGGTGTGTCTCAGGTGTATCTGAGGTGTGTCTCAGGTGTGTCTGAGGTGTGTCTGAGGTGTGTCTCAGGTGTGTCTCAGGTGTGTCTGAGGTGTGTCTGAGGTGTGTCTCAGGTGTGTCTGAGGTGTGTCTCAGGTGTGTCTGAGGTGTGTCTCAGGTGTGTCTCAGGTGTATCTGAGGTGTGTCTGAGGTGTGTCTGAGGTGTGTCTCAGGTGTGTCTCAGGTGTGTCTGAGGTGTGTCTGAGGTGCATCTGAGGTGTGTCTCAGGTGTGTCTCAGGTGTGTCTCAGGTGTGTCTCAGGTGTATCTGAGGTGTGTCTCAGGTGTGTCTCAGGTGTGTCTCAGGTGTGTCTCAGGTGTGTCTCAGGTGTGTCTGAGGTGTGTCTCAGGTGTATCTGAGGTGTGTCTCAGGTGTGTCTCAGGTGTCTCTCAGGTGTGTCTGAGGTGTGTCTCAGGTGTATCTGAGGTGTGTCTCAGGTGTGTCTCAGGTGTGTCTGAGGTGTGTCTCAGGTGTGTCTGAGGTGTGTCTCAGGTGTGTCTGAGGTGTGTCTGAGGTGTGTCTCAGGTGTGTCTCAGGTGTGTCTGAGGTGTGTCTCAGGTTTGTCTCAGGTGTGTCTCAGGTGTGTCTGAAGTGTGTCTCAGGTTTGTCTCAGGTGCGTCTGAGGTGTGTCTGAGGTGTGTCTCAGGTGCGTCTGAGGTGTGTCTCAGGTGTGTCTCAGGTGTGTCTCAGGTGTGTCTCAGGTGTGTCTCAGGTGTGTCTGAAGTGTGTCTCAGGTGTGTCTGAAGTGTGTCTGAGGTGTGTCTCAGGTGTGTCTCAGGTGTGTCTCAGGTGTGTCTCAAGTGTGTCACAGGTGTGTCTCAGGTGTGTCTCAGGTGTGTCTCAGGTGTGTCTCAGGTGTGTCTGAGGTGTGTCTGAAGTGTCTCTCAGGTGTATCTGAGGTGTGTCTGAGGTGTGTCTCAGGTGTGTTTCAGGTGTGTCTGAAATGTCTCTCAGGTGTATCTGAAGTGTCTCTCAGGTGTGTCTGAAGTGTCTCTCAGGTGTGTCTCAGGTGTGTCTGAAGTGTCTCTGAAGTGTCTCTCAGGTGTGTCTCAGGTGTGTCTGAGGTGTGTCTGAGGTGTGTCTCAGGTGTATCTGAGATGTGTCTCAGGTGTGTCTCAGGTGTGTCTGAGGTGTGTCTCAGGTGTGTCTGAGGTGTATCTGAGGTGTGTCTCAGGTGTGTCTGAGGTGTGTCTCAGGTGTGTTTCAGGTGTGTCTGAAATGTCTCTCAGGTGTGTCTGAAGTGTCTCTCAGGTGTGTCTCAGGTGTGTCTGAAGTGTCTCTGAAGTGTCTCTCAGGTGTGTCTGAGGTGTGTCTGAGGTGTGTCTGAGGTGTGTCTCAGGTGTGTCTGAGGTGTATCTGAAGTGTCTCTCAGGTGTGTCTCAGGTGTGTCTGAGGTGTATCTGAGGTGTGTCTCAGGTGTGTCTCAGGTGTGTCTCAGGTGTGTCTCAGGTGTGTCTGAGGTGTGTCTCAGGTGTGTCTCAGGTGTGTCTCAGGTGTGTCTGAGGTGTGTCTCAGGTGTGTCTGAGGTGTGTCTGAGGTGTGTCTCAGGTGTGTCTCAGGTGTGTCTGAGGTGTGTCTCAGGTGTATCTGAGGTGTGTCTGAGGTGTGTCTCAGGTGTGTCTGAGGTGTGTCTCAGGTGTATCTGAGGTGTGTCTGAGGTGTGTCTCAGGTGTGTCTCAGGTGTGTGTGAGGTGTGTCTCAGGTGTGTCTCAGGTGTGTCTGAGGTGTGTCTCAGGTGTATCTGAGGTGTGTCTCAGGTGTGTCTCAGGTGTGTCTCAGGTGTGTCTGAGGTGTGTCTCAGGTGTGTCTCAGGTGTGTCTCAGGTCTGTCTCAGGTGTGTCTGAGGTGTGTCTGAGGTGTGTCTCAGGTGTGTCTCAGGTGTATCTGAGGTGTGTCTGAGGTGTGTCTCAGGTGTGTCTGAGGTGTGTCTCAGGTGTGTCTCAGGTGTGTCTCAGGTGTGTCTCAGGTGTGTCTCAGGTGTGTCTGAGGTGTGTCTCAGGTGTGTCTCAGGTGTATCTGAGGTGTGTCTCAGGTGTGTCTCAGGTGTGTCTCAGGTGTGTCTGAGGTGTGTCTCAGGTGTGTCTGAGGTGTGTCTGAGGTGCATCTGAGGTGTATCTGAGATGTGTCTCAGGTGTGTCTCAGGTGTGTCTCAGGTGTGTCTGAGGTGTGTCTGAGGTGCATCTGAGGTGTATCTGAGATGTGTCTCAGGTGTGTCTCAGGTGTGTCTCAGGTTTGTCTGAGGTGTGTCTCAGGTGTGTCTGAGGTGTGTCTCAGGTGTGTCTCAGGTGTGTCTGAGGTGTGTCTGAAGTGTGTCTCAGGTGTGTCTCAGGTGTGTCTCAGGTGTGTCTCAGGTGTGTCTGAGGTGTGTCTGAAGTGTGTCTCAGGTGTGTCTCAGGTGTGTCTCAGGTGTATCTGAGGTGTGTCTCAGGTGTGTCTCAGGTGTGTCTGAAGTGTGTCTGAGGTGTGTCTCAGGTGTGTCTCAGGTGTATCTGAGGTGTATCTGAGGTGTGTCTCAGGTGTGTCTCAGGTGTCTCTCAGGTGTGTCTCAGGTGTGTCTCAGGTGTGTCTGAGGTGTGTCTGAAGTGTCTCTCAGGTGTGTCTGAAGTGTCTCTCAGGTGTGTCTCAGGTGTGTCTCAGGTGTGTCTTAGGTGTGTCTGAGATGTGTCTCAGGTGTGTCTGAGGTGTGTCTCAGGTGTGTCTCAGGTGTGTCTCAGGTTTGTCTCAGGTGTGTCTCAGGTGTGTCTGAAGTGTCTCTCAGGTGTGTCTCAGGTGTGTCTCAGGTGTGTCTCAGGTTTGTCTCAGGTGTGTCTCAGGTTTGTCTCAGGTGTGTCTCAGGTGTGTCTCAGGTGTATCTGAGGTGTGTCTCAGGTGTGTCTCAGGTGTGTCTCAGGTGTGTCTGAGGTGTGTCTCAGGTGTGTCTCAGGTGTGTCTCAGGTGTATCTGAGGTGTGTCTCAGGTGTGTCTCAGGTGTGTCTCAGGTGTATCTGAGGTGTGTCTCAGGTGTGTCTCAGGTGTGTCTCAGGTGTATCTGAGGTGTGTCTCAGGTGTATCTGAGGTGTGTCTCAGGTGTATCTGAGGTGTGTCTCAGGTGTGTCTCAGGTGTGTCTCAGGTGTGTCTCAGGTGTGTCTGAGGTGTGTCTCAGGTGTGTCTGAGGTGTGTCTCAGGTGTGTCTGAGGTGTATCTGAGATGTGTCTCAGGTGTGTCTCAGGTGTATCTGAGGTGTGTCTGAGGTGTGTCTGAAGTGTGTCTCAGGTGTGTCTCAGGTGTGTCTCAGGTGTGTCTGAGGTGTGTCTCAGGTGTGTCTGAGGTGTGTCTCAGGTGTGTCTCAGGTTTGTCTCAGGTGTATCTGAGATGTGTCTCAGGTGTATCTGAGGTGTGTCTGAGGTGTGTCTCAGGTGTGTCTCAGGTGTGTCTGAGGTGTGTCTCAGGTGTGTCTCAGGTGTGTCTCAGGTGTGTCTGAGGTGTGTCTCAGGTGTGTCTGAGGTGTGTCTCAGGTGTGTCTCAGGTGTGTCTGAGGTGTGTCTGAGTTGTGTCTCAGGTGTGTCTGAGGTGTGTCTCAGGTGTGTCTCAGGTGTGTCTCAGGTGTGTCTCAGGTGTATCTGAGGTGTGTCTCAGGTGTGTCTGAGGTGTGTCTGAGTTGTGTCTCAGGTGTGTCTGAGGTGTGTCTCAGGTGTGTCTCAGGTGTGTCTGAGGTGTGTCTCAGGTGTGTCTGAGGTGTGTCTCAGGTGTGTCTGAGGTGTGTCTGAGGTGTGTCTCAGGTGTGTCTCAGGTGTGTCTGAGGTGTGTCTCAGGTGTGTCTGAGGTGTGTCTCAGGTGTGTCTCAGGTGTGTCTGAGGTGTGTCTCAGGTGTGTCTGAGGTGTGTCTCAGGTGTGTCTGAGGTGTGTCTGAGGTGCATCTGAGGTGTGTCTCAGGTGTGTCTCAGGTGTGTCTCAGGTTTGTCTGAGGTGTGTCTCAGGTGTATCTGAGGTGTGTCTCAGGTGTGTCTCAGGTGTGTCTCAGGTGTGTCTCAGGTGTGTCTGAGGTGTGTCTCAGGTGTATCTGAGGTGTGTCTCAGGTGTGTCTCAGGTGTCTCTCAGGTGTGTCTGAGGTGTGTCTCAGGTGTATCTGAGGTGTGTCTCAGGTGTGTCTCAGGTGTGTCTGAGGTGTGTCTCAGGTGTGTCTGAGGTGTGTCTCAGGTGTGTCTGAGGTGTGTCTGAGGTGTGTCTCAGGTGTGTCTCAGGTGTGTCTCAGGTGTGTCTGAGGTGTGTCTCAGGTGTGTCTCAGGTGTGTCTGAGGTGTGTCTCAGGTGTGTCTCAGGTGTGTCTGAGGTGTGTCTGAGGTGTGTCTCAGGTGTGTCTCAGGTGTGTCTCAGGTGTGTCTCAGGTGTATCTGAGGTGTGTCTGAGGTGTGTCTCAGGTGTGTCTCAGGTGTATCTGAGGTGTGTCTCAGGTGTGTCTCAGGTGTGTCTCAGGTGTGTCTCAGGTGTATCTGAGGTGTGTCTCAGGTGTGTCTCAGGTGTGTCTGAGGTGTGTCTCAGGTGTGTCTGAGGTGTGTCTCAGGTGTGTCTCAGGTGTGTCTGAGGTGTGTCTCAGGTGTGTCTGAGGTGTGTCTCAGGTGTGTCTCAGGTGTATCTGAGGTGTGTCTGAGGTGTGTCTGAGGTGTGTCTCAGGTGTGTCTCAGGTGTGTCTGAGGTGTGTCTGAGGTGTGTCTGAGGTGTGTCTGAGGTGTGTCTCAGGTGTGTCTGAGGTGTGTCTCAGGTGTGTCTCAGGTGTGTCTCAGGTGTATCTGAGGTGTGTCTGAGGTGTGTCTCAGGTGTGTCTCAGGTGTATCTGAGGTGTGTCTCAGGTGTGTCTCAGGTGTGTCTGAGGTGTGTCTCAGGTGTGTCTGAGGTGTGTCTGAGGTGTGTCTCAGGTGTGTCTCAGGTGTGTCTCAGGTGCATCTGAGGTGTGTCTGAGGTGTGTCTCAGGTGTGTCTCAGGTGCATCTCAGGTGTGTCTCAGGTTTGTCTCAGGTGTGTCTGAAGTGTGTCTCAGGTGTGTCTGAAGTGTGTCTCAGGTGTGTCTGAGGTGTGTCTCAGGTGTGTCTCAGGTGTGTCTGAAGTGTGTCTCAGGTTTGTCTCAGGTGTGTCTGAGGTGTGTCTGAGGTGTGTCTCAGGTGTGTCTCAGGTGTGTCTCAGGTGTGTCTCAGGTGTGTCTGAAGTGTGTCTCAGGTGTGTCTCAGGTGTGTCTGAAGTGTGTCTGAAGTGTGTCTGAGGTGTGTCTCAGGTGTGTCTCAGGTGTGTCTCAAGTGTGTCTCAGGTGTGTCTCAGGTGTGTCTCAGGTGTGTCTCAG
Organism: Odontesthes bonariensis; assembly: GCF_027942865.1. Classification (NCBI taxonomy): domain Eukaryota; kingdom Metazoa; phylum Chordata; class Actinopteri; order Atheriniformes; family Atherinopsidae; genus Odontesthes; species Odontesthes bonariensis. The sequence goes on along the minus strand of NC_134509.1, from coordinate 535,044 downwards.
GTGTGTCTGAAGTGTCTCTCAGGTGTATCTGAGGTGTGTCTGAGGTGTGTCTGAAGTGTCTCTCAGGTGTGTCTGAGGTGTGTCTGAGGTGTGTCTCAGGTGTGTTTCAGGTGTGTCTGAAGTGTCTCTCAGGTGTGTTTCAGGTGTGTCTGAAATGTCTCTCAGGTGTGTCTGAAGTGTCTCTCAGGTGTGTCTCAGGTGTGTCTGAAGTGTCTCTCAGGTGTGTCTCAGGTGTGTCTGAGGTGTGTCTCAGGTGTATCTGAGGTGTGTCTGAGGTGTGTCTCAGGTGTGTCTCAGGTGTATCTGAGGTGTGTCTCAGGTGTGTCTCAGGTGTATCTGAGGTGTGTCTCAGGTGTGTCTGAGATGTGTCTGAGGTGTGTCTCAGGTGTGTCTCAGGTGTGTCTGAAGTGTCTCTCAGGTGTGTCTCAGGTGTGTCTGAAGTGTCTCTCAGGTGTGTCTGAAGTGTCTCTCAGGTGTGTCTCAGGTGTGTCTCAGGTGTGTCTCAGGTGTGTCTGAAGTGTCTCTCAGGTGTGTCTGAGGTGTGTCTCAGGTGTGTCTCAGGTGTGTCTCAGGTGCTTTCTCACCTCTCTGCCCTCCAGTTTCCTGATGACGGTGTTGCTGGTCCTCAGCAGCGTTCGGAGGCGACCCTGCAGTTCTCGGCGCTGCCACTGGGGGATGGGCGTGTTATCTACAGCCTGTCAGACGCAGCACAGGGTTATACGTCATACGTTCTCACCATAAAACTGGATGGCCGCAGTGCATCATGGGTACTCTACCTACATCAGACAGGAGGCTGGCCTCCTTGGCGAGCCGCTGGGCAGAGTCCAGGCTGGAGGGGACGGAGCCCGAGAGTCTGGCTGACAGAGAGTCCACGTCCTGAGATAAAACCTGCCCCGCCTCCCGGGCCTGGGAAACAGGAAGGAGAAGCTCCGCCTTCATCGCTTCATTCCTTTATGGTGTCAGAGGGTCTGATCATGTGATCATGTGTGAACTGACCTGTGAAGCATCCTGTCCCGTCACGGCGATGATCCGACTGATTCCTTTCACCAGCTGTCTCTCTGAGACGATCACTAGATCTGCAATGGTGCCGGTCTGCCGCAGATGGCTGAAAAAACACAAACACACACACCTGAAATACACCTGAGACACACCCAGGACACACACCCGAGACACACCAAGACATACCTCAGACGCACCTCAGACACACCTCAGACACACCTAGGATACACCTCAGACACATCTCAGAGACACCTAGGATACACCTCAGACACACCTCAGAGACACCTCAGATACACCTGAGACACACCTCAGACACACCTGAGACACACCTCAGAGACACCTAGACACACCCAGGACACACACCCGAGACACACCAAGACATACCTCAGACACACCTAGGATACACCTCAGAGACACCTAGACACACCCAGGACACACACCCGAGACACACCAAGACACACCTCAGACACACCTCAGAGACACCTAGGATACACCTCAGACACACCTAGGATACACCTCAGACACACCTCAGACACACCTAGGATACACCTCAGACACACCTCAGACACACCTCAGACACACCTAGGATACACCTCAGACACACCTCAGAGACACCTAGGATACACCTCAGACACACCTAGGATACACCTCAGACACACCTAGGATACACCTCAGACACACCTCAGACACACCTCAGACACACCTAGGATACACCTCAGACACACCTCAGAGACACCTAGGATACACCTCAGACACACCTAGGATACACCTCAGACACACCCAGGACACACCTCAGACACACCTAGGATACACCTCAGACACACCAAGACACACCTCAGACACACCTAGGATACACCTCAGACACACCAAGACACACCTCAGACACACCTAGGACACACCTCAGACACACCTAGGATACACCTCAGACACACCTCAGACACACCTCAGACACACCTCAGACACACCTCAGACACACCTAGGATACACCTCAGACACACCTAGGATACACCTCAGACACACCTAGGATACACCTCAGACACACCTCAGACACACCTCGACACACCTCGACACACCTCAGACACACCTAGGATACACCTCAGACACACCTAGGATACACCTCAGACACACCTAGGATACACCTCAGACACACCTAGGATACACCTCACACCTCAGACACACCTCAGACACACCTCAGACACACCTAGGATACACCTCAGACACACCTAGGATACACCTCAGACACACCTCAGACACACCTCAGACACACCTAGGATACACCTCAGACACACCCAGGACACACCTCAGACACACCTAGGATACACCTCAGACACACCAAGACACACCTCAGACACACCTAGGATACACCTCAGACACACCAAGACACACCTCAGACACACCTAGGACACACCTCAGACACACCTAGGATACACCTCAGACACACCTCAGACACACCTCAGACACACCTCAGACACACCTCAGACACACCTAGGATACACCTCAGACACACCTAGGATACACCTCAGACACACCTAGGATACACCTCAGACACACCTAGGATACACCTCAGACACACCTCAGACACACCTCGACACACCTCGACACACCTCAGACACACCTAGGATACACCTCAGACACACCTAGGATACACCTCAGACACACCTAGGATACACCTCACACCTCAGACACACCTCAGACACACCTCAGACACACCTCAGACACACTCAGACACACCTCAGATACACCTGAGACACACCTCAGACACACCTAGGATACACCTCAGACACACCTCGGAGACACCTCAGACACACCTCAGAGACACCTCAGATACACCTGAGACACACCTCAGACACACCTGAGACACACCTCAGAGACACCTAGACACACCCAGGACACACACCCGAGACACACCAAGACATACCTCAGACACACCTAGGATACACCTCAGAGACACCTAGACACACCCAGGACACACACCCGAGACACACCAAGACACACCTCAGACACACCTCAGAGACACCTAGGATACACCTCAGACACACCTAGGATACACCTCAGACACACCTAGGATACACCTCAGACACACCTCAGACACACCTCAGACACACCTCAGACACACCTAGGATACACCTCAGACACACCCAGGACACACACCCGAGACACACCAAGACACACCTCAGACACACCTAGGACACACCTCAGACACACCTAGGATACACCTCAGACACACCTCAGACACACCTCAGACACACCTAGGATACACCTCAGACACACCTAGGATACACCTCAGACACACCTCAGACACACCTCAGACACACCTCAGACACACCTCAGACACACCTAGGATACACCTCAGACACACCTAGGATACACCTCAGACACACCTAGGATACACCTCAGACACACCTCAGACACACCTCGACACACCTCGACACACCTCAGACACACCTAGGATACACCTCAGACACACCTAGGATACACCTCACACCTCAGACACACCTAGGATACACCTCAGACACACCTAGGATACACCTCAGACACACCTAGGATACACCTCACACCTCAGACACACCTCAGACACACCTCAGACACACCTCAGACACACCTCGGAGACACCTCAGACACACCTAGGATACACCTCAGACACACCTAGGATACACCTCAGACACACCTAGGATACACCTCAGACACACCTAGGATACACCTCAGACACACCTCAGACACACCTCGACACACCTCGATACACCTCAGACACACCTAGGATACACCTCAGACACACCTAGGATACACCTCAGACACACCTCAGAGACACCTAGGATACACCTCAGACACACCTCAGAGACACCTAGGATACACCTCACACCTCAGACACACCTCAGACATACCTCAGACACACCTCGGAGACACCTCAGACACACCTAGGATACACCTCAGACACACCTCAGACACACCTCGACACACCTCAGACACACCTCGACACACCTCAGACACACCTCGACACACCTCAGACACATCTCGACACACCTCAGACACACCTCGACACACCTCAGACACACCTCGACACACCTCAGACACACCTCGACACACCTCAGACACACTCAGACACACCTCAGACACACCTAGGATACACCTCAGACACACCTAGGATACACCTCACACCTCAGACACACCTCAGACACACCTCGACACACCTCAGACACACCTCAGACACACTCAGACACACCTCAGACACACTCACACGCACCTCAGACCCACCTCAGATCAGATCAGATTTATTTATTAACATGCATACATGCATACACACGAAATTTGTCCTCCGCTTTTAACCCATACAGGTTGGCACCTGCTGACACACACACGCACACGCACAGGGTCACACACTCAGAGACAGATGCCAACCTGGAGCGGTGGGCAGCCATGAAGCGCCTGGGGAGCATGTGGGGTACGGTGCCTTGCTCAAGGGCACCTCAGCCGTGACAAGGAGGTGGACTGACACCCCTCCAGCTATCAGTTCCATCAATCTTTTTTGAGTGGCGAGAGTGGGAATCGAACCACCAACCTTCCGGTTATTGGACGACCAACTCTAACCACTGAGCCACGGCCACACACTTAGACACACCTCAGACACACCCCAGACCTTCCACAGGTGTTCCAGTGAGTTCTGGTCATTCACAGCTGCTGACTTTACTTTAACCTTCTTGCCACCACTTCACGTTTTATCAATATTCTCTCGTTGAAAATGACTGGGATCAGCAGAATGCTCTCTGATTGGTCAGCAGCTGAAGGTTCAAGTTCTATCAACAGGTGAGCGGCTGAACATCTGGACAGATGTGTAGAATGTGGCGGGTACAGAGGGATAAAGAGGACAGGTAGTTCAAGTCTCACGTTCCACAGCAGAGTTCCACCGACGTTTCTCTGTCTGTTCCACCGACCAGCAGCTCAGAGAGCGGAACATCCAGAGACACCACCCGGACCGGGTCAGGGTACACCTGAGGGGACAGGTGAGACAGCAGGTGAGACTACAGGTGAGACTGCGGGTGAGACTGCGGGTGAGACTGCAGGTGAGACTGCAAGTGAGACTGCGGGTGAGACTGCGGGTGAGAGAGCAGGTGAGACTGCAGGTGAGACTGCGGGTGAGACTGCGGGTGAGACTGCAGGTGAGACTGCAGGTGAGACTGCAAGTGAGAGAGCAGGTGAGACTGCAGGTGAGACTGCGGGTGAGACAGCGGGTGAGACAGCGGGTGAGACAGCGGGTGAGACTGCAGGTGAGAGAGCAGGTGAGACTGCAGGTGAGACTGCAAGTGAGAGAGCAGGTGAGACTGCAGGTGAGACTGCAGGTGAGACAGCGGGTGAGACAGCGGGTGACACAGCGGGTGAGACTGCAGGTGAGAGAGCAGGTGAGAGAGCAGGTGAGACAGCGGGTGAGACAGCGGGTGAGACTGCGGGTGAAACTGCGGGTGAGACAGCAGGTGAGACTACAGGTGAGACTGCAGGTGAGACTGCAGGTGAGACTGCAGGTGAGAGAGCAGGTGAGACTGCAGGTGAGACTGCAGGTGAGACAGCGGGTGAGACTGAGGGTGAGACTGCGGGTGGGACAGCGGGTGGGACAGCACGTGAGACAGCAGGTGAGACTGCAGGTGAGACTGCAGGTGAGGCTGCAGGTAAGACAGCGGGTGAGACAGCGGGTGAGACAGCGGGTGAGACTGCGGGTGAGATTGCGGGTGAGACTGAAGGTGAGGCTGCAGGTGAGACAGCGGGTGAGACAGCGGTTGAGACTGTGGGTGAGACTGCGGGTGAGACTGAAGGTGAGGCTGCAGGTGAGACAGCGGGTGAGACAGCGGTTGAGACTGTGGGTGAGACAGCGGGTGAGACTGCGGGTGAAACTGCGGGTGAGACAGAATGTGAGACTGCGGGTGAGACTGAAGGTGAGGCTGCAGGTGAGACAGCGGGTGAGACAGCGGTTGAGACTGCGGGTGAGATTGCGGGTGAGACTGAAGGTGAGGCTGCAGGTGAGACAGCGGGTGAGACAGCGGTTGAGACTGTGGGTGAGACAGCGGGTGAGAATGCGGGTGAAACTGCGGGTGAGACTGCGGGTGAGACTGAAGGTGAGGCTGCAGGTGACACAGCGGGTGAGACAGCGGGTGAGACAGCGGGTGAGACTGCGGGTGAGATTGCGGGTGAGACTAAAGGTGAGGCTGCAGGTGAGACAGCAGGTGAGACAGCGGTTGAGACTGTGGGTGAGACTGCGGGTGAGACTGAAGGTGCGGCTGCAGGTGAGACAGCGGGTGAGACAGCGGGTGAGACAGCGGGTGAGACTGCGGGTGAGACAGCGGGTGAGACTGTAGGTGAGACAGCACGTGAGACAGCGGATGAGACTGCAAATGAGACTGAAGGTGAGACTGCGGGTGAGACTGCGGGTGAGACTGCAAATGAGACTGAAGGTGAGACTGAAGGTGAGACTGCGGGTGAGAGAGCGGGTGAGACTGCGGGTGAGACTGCGGGTGAGACAGCGGGTGAGAGCGGGTGAGACTGCGGGTGAGACAGCGGGTGAGACAGCGGGTGAGACTGCGGGTGAGACAGCGGGTGAGAGCGGGTGAGACAGCGGGTGAGACAGCGGGTGAGACTGCAGGTGAGACAGCGGGTGAGAGCGGGTGAGACTGCGGGTGAGACAGCGGGTGAGACAGCGGGTGAGACAGCGGGTGAGACAGCGGGTGAGACTGCGGGTGAGACAGCAATTGAGACAGCGGGTGAGACTGCGGGTGAGACTGCGGGTGAGACTGCGGGTGAGACTGCGGGTGAGACTGAGGGTGAGACTGCGGGTGAGACAGCGGGTGAGACTGCGGGTGAGACTGAAGGTGAGACAGCGGGTGAGACTGCGGGTGAGACTGAAGGTGAGACTGCGGGTGAGACTGAGGGTGAGACAGCGGGTGAGACTGCAAATGAGACTGCGGGTGAGACTGCAAATGAGACTGAAGGTGAGACTGAAGGTGAGACTGAAGGTGAGACTGCGGGTGAGACAGCGGGTGAGACAGCGGGTGAGACTGCGGGTGAGAGCGGGTGAGACTGCGGGTGAGACTGCGGGTGAGAGCGGGTGAGACTGCGGGTGAGACAGCGGGTGAGACTGCGGGTGAGACAGCGGGTGAGAGCGGGTGAGACTGCGGGTGAGACAGCGGTTGAGACAGCGGGTGAGACTGCAGGTGAGACAGCGGGTGAGACTGCGGGTGAGACAGCGGGTGAGACAGCGGGTGAGACAGCGGGTGAGACAGCGGGTGAGAAAGCGGGTGAGACAGCGGGTGAGACTGCGGGTGAGACAGCGGGTGAGACAGCAATTGAGACAGCGGGTGAGACTGCGGGTGAGACAGCGGGTGAGACTGCGGGTGAGACTGAAGGTGAGACTGCGGGTGAGACTGCGGGTGAGACAGCGGGTGAGACTGCGGGTGAGACTGAAGGTGAGACTGCGGGTGAGACTGAGGGTGAGACTGAAGGTGAGACAGCGGGTGAGACTGCTGGTGAGACTGAAGGTGAGACAGCGGGTGAGACTGCGGGTGAGACTGCGGGTGAGACAGCGGGTGAGACAGCGGGTGAGACTGCGGGTGAGACTGAAGGTGAGACAGCGGGTGAGACAGCGGGTGAGACTGCGGGTGAGACTGAAGGTGAGACAGCGGGTGAGACTGCGGGTGAGACTGAAGGTGAGACTGCGGGTGAGACTGAGGGTGAGACTGCAGGTGACACAGCGGGTGAGACAGCGGGTGAGACAGCGGGTGAGACTGCGGGTGAGATTGCGGGTGAGACTAAAGGTGAGGCTGCAGGTGAGACAGCAGGTGAGACAGCGGTTGAGACTGTGGGTGAGACTGCGGGTGAGACTGAAGGTGCGGCTGCAGGTGAGACAGCGGGTGAGACAGCGGGTGAGACAGCGGGTGAGACTGCGGGTGAGACAGCGGGTGAGACTGTAGGTGAGACAGCACGTGAGACAGCGGATGAGACTGCAAATGAGACTGAAGGTGAGACTGCGGGTGAGACTGCGGGTGAGACTGCAAATGAGACTGAAGGTGAGACTGAAGGTGAGACTGCGGGTGAGAGAGCGGGTGAGACTGCGGGTGAGACTGCGGGTGAGACAGCGGGTGAGAGCGGGTGAGACTGCGGGTGAGACAGCGGGTGAGACAGCGGGTGAGACTGCGGGTGAGACAGCGGGTGAGAGCGGGTGAGACAGCGGGTGAGACAGCGGGTGAGACTGCAGGTGAGACAGCGGGTGAGAGCGGGTGAGACTGCGGGTGAGACAGCGGGTGAGACAGCGGGTGAGACAGCGGGTGAGACAGCGGGTGAGACTGCGGGTGAGACAGCGGGTGAGACAGCAATTGAGACAGCGGGTGAGACTGCGGGTGAGACTGCGGGTGAGACTGCGGGTGAGACTGCGGGTGAGACTGAGGGTGAGACTGCGGGTGAGACAGCGGGTGAGACTGCGGGTGAGACTGAAGGTGAGACAGCGGGTGAGACTGCGGGTGAGACTGAAGGTGAGACTGCGGGTGAGACTGAGGGTGAGACAGCGGGTGAGACTGCAAATGAGACTGCGGGTGAGACTGCAAATGAGACTGAAGGTGAGACTGAAGGTGAGACTGAAGGTGAGACTGCGGGTGAGACAGCGGGTGAGACAGCGGGTGAGACTGCGGGTGAGAGCGGGTGAGACTGCGGGTGAGACTGCGGGTGAGAGCGGGTGAGACTGCGGGTGAGACAGCGGGTGAGACTGCGGGTGAGACAGCGGGTGAGAGCGGGTGAGACTGCGGGTGAGACAGCGGGTGAGACAGCGGGTGAGACTGCAGGTGAGACAGCGGGTGAGACTGCGGGTGAGACAGCGGGTGAGACAGCGGGTGAGACAGCGGGTGAGACAGCGGGTGAGAAAGCGGGTGAGACAGCGGGTGAGACTGCGGGTGAGACAGCGGGTGAGACAGCAATTGAGACAGCGGGTGAGACTGCGGGTGAGACTGCGGGTGAGACAGCGGGTGAGACTGCGGGTGAGACTGAAGGTGAGACTGCGGGTGAGACTGCGGGTGAGACAGCGGGTGAGACTGCGGGTGAGACTGAAGGTGAGACTGCGGGTGAGACTGAGGGTGAGACTGAAGGTGAGACAGCGGGTGAGACTGCTGGTGAGACTGAAGGTGAGACAGCGGGTGAGACTGCGGGTGAGACTGCGGGTGAGACAGCGGGTGAGACAGCGGGTGAGACTGCGGGTGAGACTGAAGGTGAGACAGCGGGTGAGACAGCGGGTGAGACTGCGGGTGAGACTGAAGGTGAGACAGCGGGTGAGACTGCGGGTGAGACTGAAGGTGAGACTGCGGGTGAGACTGAGGGTGAGACTGAAGGTGAGACAGCGGGTGAGACAGCGGGTGAGACTGCGGGTGAGACGGAAGGTGAGACAGCGGGTGAGACTGCGGGTGAGACAGCGGGTGAGACTGCGGGTGAGACAGCGGGTGAGACAGCAGGTGAGACAGCGGGTGAGACTGCGGGTGAGACTGAAGGTGAGACAGCGGGTGAGACTGCGGGTGAGACTGAAGGTGAGGCTGCAGGTGAGACTGCGGGTGAGACTGAAGGTGAGGCTGCGGGTGAGACTGCGGGTGAGACAGCGGGTGAGAGCGGGTGAGACTGCGGGTGAGACAGCGGGTGAGACTGCGGGTGAGACAGCGGGTGAGACAGCGGGTGAGACTGCGGGTGAGACAGCGGGTGAGACTGCAGGTGAGACAGCGGGTGAGAGCGGGTGAGACTGCGGGTGAGACAGCGGGTGAGACAGCGGGTGAGACAGCGGGTGAGAAAGCGGGTGAGACAGCAGGTGAGACAGCGGGTGAGACTGCGGGTGAGACTGCGGGTGAGACTGCGGGTGAGACAGCGGGTGAGACTGCGGGTGAGACTGAAGGTGAGACTGCGGGTGAGACTGAAGGTGAGACTGCGGGTGAGACAGCGGGTGAGACTGCGGGTGAGACTGAAGGTGAGACAGCGGGTGAGACTGCGGGTGAGACTGAAGGTGAGACTGCGGGTGAGACTGAGGGTGAGACTGAAGGTGAGACAGCGGGTGAGACTGCGGGTGAGACTGAAGGTGAGACAGCGGGTGAGACTGCGGGTGAGACTGCGGGTGAGACAGCGGGTGAGACAGCGGGTGAGACTGCGGGTGAGACTGAAGGTGAGACAGCGGGTGAGACAGCGGGTGAGACTGAAGGTGAGACAGCGGGTGAGACAGCGGTTGAGACTGCGGGTGAGACAGCGGTTGAGACTGAAGGTGAGGCTGCAGGTGAGACAGCGGGTGAGACAGCGGTTGAGACTGTGGGTGAGACAGCGGGTGAGACTGCGGGTGAAACTGCGGGTGAGACTGAAGGTGAGACTGCGGGTGAGACTGAAGGTGAGGCTGCAGGTGACACAGCGGGTGAGACAGCGGGTGAGACAGCGGGTGAGACTGCGGGTGAGATTGCGGGTGAGACTGAAGGTGAGGCTGCAGGTGAGACAGCGGGTGAGACAGCGGTTGAGACTGTGGGTGAGACTGCGGGTGAGACTGAAGGTGCGGCTGCAGGTGAGACAGCGGGTGAGACAGCGGTTGAGACTGTGGGTGAGACTGCGGGTGAGATTGCGGGTGAGACTGAAGGTGAGGCTGCAGGTGAGACAGCGGGTGAGACAGCGGGTGAGACAGCGGGTGAGACAGCGGGTGAGACAGCGGGTGAGACTGCGGGTGAGATTGCGGGTGAGACTGAAGGTGAGGCTGCGGGTGAGACTGAAGGTGAGGCTGCAGGTGACACAGCGGGTGAGACAGCGGGTGAGACAGCGGGTGAGACTGCGGGTGAGATTGCGGGTGAGACTGAAGGTGAGGCTGCAGGTGAGACAGCGGGTGAGACAGCGGTTGAGACTGTGGGTGAGACTGAAGGTGCGGCTGCAGGTGAGACAGCGGGTGAGACAGCGGTTGAGACTGTGGGTGAGACTGCGGGTGAGATTGCGGGTGAGACTGAAGGTGAGGCTGCAGGTGAGACAGCGGGTGAGACACCGGGTGACACAGCGGGTGAGACAGCGGGTGAGACAGCGGGTGAGACTGCGGGTGAGATTGCGGGTGAGACTGAAGGTGAGGCTGCAGGTGAGACAGCGGGTGAGACAGCGGGTGAGACAGCGGGTGAGACTGCGGGTGAGACAGCGGGTGAGACTGTAGGTGAGACAGCACGTGAGACAGCGGATGAGACTGCAAATGAGACTGAAGGTGAGACTGCGGGTGAGACTGCGGGTGAGACTGCAAATGAGACTGAAGGTGAGACTGAAGGTGAGACTGCGGGTGAGAGAGCGGGTGAGACTGCGGGTGAGACTGCGGGTGAGACAGCGGGTGAGAGCGGGTGAGACTGCGGGTGAGACAGCGGGTGAGACAGCGGGTGAGACTGCGGGTGAGACAGCGGGTGAGAGCGGGTGAGACAGCGGGTGAGACAGCGGGTGAGACTGCAGGTGAGACAGCGGGTGAGAGCGGGTGAGACTGCGGGTGAGACAGCGGGTGAGACAGCGGGTGAGACAGCGGGTGAGACAGCGGGTGAGACTGCGGGTGAGACAGCAATTGAGACAGCGGGTGAGACTGCGGGTGAGACTGCGGGTGAGACTGCGGGTGAGACTGCGGGTGAGACTGAGGGTGAGACTGCGGGTGAGACAGCGGGTGAGACTGCGGGTGAGACTGAAGGTGAGACAGCGGGTGAGACTGCGGGTGAGACTGAAGGTGAGACTGCGGGTGAGACTGAGGGTGAGACAGCGGGTGAGACTGCAAATGAGACTGCGGGTGAGACTGCAAATGAGACTGAAGGTGAGACTGAAGGTGAGACTGAAGGTGAGACTGCGGGTGAGACAGCGGGTGAGACAGCGGGTGAGACTGCGGGTGAGAGCGGGTGAGACTGCGGGTGAGACTGCGGGTGAGAGCGGGTGAGACTGCGGGTGAGACAGCGGGTGAGACTGCGGGTGAGACAGCGGGTGAGAGCGGGTGAGACTGCGGGTGAGACAGCGGTTGAGACAGCGGGTGAGACTGCAGGTGAGACAGCGGGTGAGACTGCGGGTGAGACAGCGGGTGAGACAGCGGGTGAGACAGCGGGTGAGACAGCGGGTGAGAAAGCGGGTGAGACAGCGGGTGAGACTGCGGGTGAGACAGCGGGTGAGACAGCAATTGAGACAGCGGGTGAGACTGCGGGTGAGACAGCGGGTGAGACTGCGGGTGAGACTGAAGGTGAGACTGCGGGTGAGACTGCGGGTGAGACAGCGGGTGAGACTGCGGGTGAGACTGAAGGTGAGACTGCGGGTGAGACTGAGGGTGAGACTGAAGGTGAGACAGCGGGTGAGACTGCTGGTGAGACTGAAGGTGAGACAGCGGGTGAGACTGCGGGTGAGACTGCGGGTGAGACAGCGGGTGAGACAGCGGGTGAGACTGCGGGTGAGACTGAAGGTGAGACAGCGGGTGAGACAGCGGGTGAGACTGCGGGTGAGACTGAAGGTGAGACAGCGGGTGAGACTGCGGGTGAGACTGAAGGTGAGACTGCGGGTGAGACTGAGGGTGAGACTGCAGGTGACACAGCGGGTGAGACAGCGGGTGAGACAGCGGGTGAGACTGCGGGTGAGATTGCGGGTGAGACTAAAGGTGAGGCTGCAGGTGAGACAGCAGGTGAGACAGCGGTTGAGACTGTGGGTGAGACTGCGGGTGAGACTGAAGGTGCGGCTGCAGGTGAGACAGCGGGTGAGACAGCGGGTGAGACAGCGGGTGAGACTGCGGGTGAGACAGCGGGTGAGACTGTAGGTGAGACAGCACGTGAGACAGCGGATGAGACTGCAAATGAGACTGAAGGTGAGACTGCGGGTGAGACTGCGGGTGAGACTGCAAATGAGACTGAAGGTGAGACTGAAGGTGAGACTGCGGGTGAGAGAGCGGGTGAGACTGCGGGTGAGACTGCGGGTGAGACAGCGGGTGAGAGCGGGTGAGACTGCGGGTGAGACAGCGGGTGAGACAGCGGGTGAGACTGCGGGTGAGACAGCGGGTGAGAGCGGGTGAGACAGCGGGTGAGACAGCGGGTGAGACTGCAGGTGAGACAGCGGGTGAGAGCGGGTGAGACTGCGGGTGAGACAGCGGGTGAGACAGCGGGTGAGACAGCGGGTGAGACAGCGGGTGAGACTGCGGGTGAGACAGCGGGTGAGACAGCAATTGAGACAGCGGGTGAGACTGCGGGTGAGACTGCGGGTGAGACTGCGGGTGAGACTGCGGGTGAGACTGAGGGTGAGACTGCGGGTGAGACAGCGGGTGAGACTGCGGGTGAGACTGAAGGTGAGACAGCGGGTGAGACTGCGGGTGAGACTGAAGGTGAGACTGCGGGTGAGACTGAGGGTGAGACAGCGGGTGAGACTGCAAATGAGACTGCGGGTGAGACTGCAAATGAGACTGAAGGTGAGACTGAAGGTGAGACTGAAGGTGAGACTGCGGGTGAGACAGCGGGTGAGACAGCGGGTGAGACTGCGGGTGAGAGCGGGTGAGACTGCGGGTGAGACTGCGGGTGAGAGCGGGTGAGACTGCGGGTGAGACAGCGGGTGAGACTGCGGGTGAGACAGCGGGTGAGAGCGGGTGAGACTGCGGGTGAGACAGCGGGTGAGACAGCGGGTGAGACTGCAGGTGAGACAGCGGGTGAGACTGCGGGTGAGACAGCGGGTGAGACAGCGGGTGAGACAGCGGGTGAGACAGCGGGTGAGAAAGCGGGTGAGACAGCGGGTGAGACTGCGGGTGAGACAGCGGGTGAGACAGCAATTGAGACAGCGGGTGAGACTGCGGGTGAGACTGCGGGTGAGACAGCGGGTGAGACTGCGGGTGAGACTGAAGGTGAGACTGCGGGTGAGACTGCGGGTGAGACAGCGGGTGAGACTGCGGGTGAGACTGAAGGTGAGACTGCGGGTGAGACTGAGGGTGAGACTGAAGGTGAGACAGCGGGTGAGACTGCTGGTGAGACTGAAGGTGAGACAGCGGGTGAGACTGCGGGTGAGACTGCGGGTGAGACAGCGGGTGAGACAGCGGGTGAGACTGCGGGTGAGACTGAAGGTGAGACAGCGGGTGAGACAGCGGGTGAGACTGCGGGTGAGACTGAAGGTGAGACAGCGGGTGAGACTGCGGGTGAGACTGAAGGTGAGACTGCGGGTGAGACTGAGGGTGAGACTGAAGGTGAGACAGCGGGTGAGACAGCGGGTGAGACTGCGGGTGAGACGGAAGGTGAGACAGCGGGTGAGACTGCGGGTGAGACAGCGGGTGAGACTGCGGGTGAGACAGCGGGTGAGACAGCAGGTGAGACAGCGGGTGAGACTGCGGGTGAGACTGAAGGTGAGACAGCGGGTGAGACTGCGGGTGAGACTGAAGGTGAGGCTGCAGGTGAGACTGCGGGTGAGACTGAAGGTGAGGCTGCGGGTGAGACTGCGGGTGAGACAGCGGGTGAGAGCGGGTGAGACTGCGGGTGAGACAGCGGGTGAGACTGCGGGTGAGACAGCGGGTGAGACAGCGGGTGAGACTGCGGGTGAGACAGCGGGTGAGAGCGGGTGAGACTGCGGGTGAGACTGCGGGTGAGACAGCGGGTGAGACTGCAGGTGAGACAGCGGGTGAGAGCGGGTGAGACTGCGGGTGAGACAGCGGGTGAGACAGCGGGTGAGACAGCGGGTGAGAAAGCGGGTGAGACAGCAGGTGAGACAGCGGGTGAGACTGCGGGTGAGACTGCGGGTGAGACTGCGGGTGAGACAGCGGGTGAGACTGCGGGTGAGACTGAAGGTGAGACTGCGGGTGAGACTGAAGGTGAGACTGCGGGTGAGACAGCGGGTGAGACTGCGGGTGAGACTGAAGGTGAGACAGCGGGTGAGACTGCGGGTGAGACTGAAGGTGAGACTGCGGGTGAGACTGAGGGTGAGACTGAAGGTGAGACAGCGGGTGAGACTGCGGGTGAGACTGAAGGTGAGACAGCGGGTGAGACTGCGGGTGAGACTGCGGGTGAGACAGCGGGTGAGACAGCGGGTGAGACTGCGGGTGAGACTGAAGGTGAGACAGCGGGTGAGACAGCGGGTGAGACTGAAGGTGAGACAGCGGGTGAGACAGCGGTTGAGACTGCGGGTGAGACAGCGGTTGAGACTGAAGGTGAGGCTGCAGGTGAGACAGCGGGTGAGACAGCGGTTGAGACTGTGGGTGAGACAGCGGGTGAGACTGCGGGTGAAACTGCGGGTGAGACTGAAGGTGAGACTGCGGGTGAGACTGAAGGTGAGGCTGCAGGTGACACAGCGGGTGAGACAGCGGGTGAGACAGCGGGTGAGACTGCGGGTGAGATTGCGGGTGAGACTGAAGGTGAGGCTGCAGGTGAGACAGCGGGTGAGACAGCGGTTGAGACTGTGGGTGAGACTGCGGGTGAGACTGAAGGTGCGGCTGCAGGTGAGACAGCGGGTGAGACAGCGGTTGAGACTGTGGGTGAGACTGCGGGTGAGATTGCGGGTGAGACTGAAGGTGAGGCTGCAGGTGAGACAGCGGGTGAGACAGCGGGTGAGACAGCGGGTGAGACAGCGGGTGAGACAGCGGGTGAGACTGCGGGTGAGATTGCGGGTGAGACTGAAGGTGAGGCTGCGGGTGAGACTGAAGGTGAGGCTGCAGGTGACACAGCGGGTGAGACAGCGGGTGAGACAGCGGGTGAGACTGCGGGTGAGATTGCGGGTGAGACTGAAGGTGAGGCTGCAGGTGAGACAGCGGGTGAGACAGCGGTTGAGACTGTGGGTGAGACTGAAGGTGCGGCTGCAGGTGAGACAGCGGGTGAGACAGCGGTTGAGACTGTGGGTGAGACTGCGGGTGAGATTGCGGGTGAGACTGAAGGTGAGGCTGCAGGTGAGACAGCGGGTGAGACACCGGGTGACACAGCGGGTGAGACAGCGGGTGAGACAGCGGGTGAGACTGCGGGTGAGATTGCGGGTGAGACTGAAGGTGAGGCTGCAGGTGAGACAGCGGGTGAGACAGCGGGTGAGACAGCGGGTGAGACTGCGGGTGAGACTGAAGGTGCGGCTGCAGGTGAGACAGCGGGTGAGACAGCGGGTGAGACAGCGGGTGAGACTGCGGGTGAGACAGCGGGTGAGACTGTAGGTGAGAGCACGTGAGACAGCGGATGAGACTGCAAATGAGACTGAAGGTGAGACTGCGGGTGAGACTGCGGGTGAGACTGCAAATGAGACTGAAGGTGAGACTGAAGGTGAGACTGCGGGTGAGACAGCGGGTGAGAGCGGGTGAGACAGCGGGTGAGAGCGGGTGAGACTGCGGGTGAGACAGCGGGTGAGACAGCGGGTGAGACAGCGGGTGAGACTGCGGGTGAGACAGCGGGTGAGAGCGGGTGAGACAGCGGGTGAGACTGCAGGTGAGACAGCGGGTGAGAGCGGGTGAGACAGCGGGTGAGACAGCGGGTGAGACTGCGGGTGAGACTGCGGGTGAGACAGCGGGTGAGACAGTGGGTGAGACAGCGGGTGAGACAGCGGGTGAGACTGCGGGTGAGACTGCGGGTGAGACTGCGGGTGAGACTGAAGGTGAGACTGCGGGTGAGACAGCGGGTGAGACTGCGGGTGAGACTGAAGGTGAGACAGCGGGTGAGACTGCGGGTGAGACTGAAGGTGAGACAGCGGGTGAGACTGCGGGTGAGACAGCGGGTGAGACTGCGGGTGGGACAGCGGGTGAGACTGCGGGTGAGACAGCGGGTGAGACTGCGGGTGAGACTGCGGGTGAGACTGCGGGTGGGACAGCGGGTGAGACAGCGGGTGAGACAGCGGGTGAGACTGCGGGTGAGACTGCGGGTGAGACAGCGGGTGAGACTGCGGGTGAGACAGCGGGTGAGACAGCGGGTGAGACAGCGGGGGAGACTGCGGGTGGGACTGCGGGTGAGACAGCGGGTGAGACTGCGGGTGAGACAGCGGGTGAGACAGCGGGTGAGACAGCGGGGGAGACTGCGGGTGGGACAGCGGGTGAGACAGCGGGTGAGACAGCGGGTGAGACTGCGGGTGAGACTGCGGGTGAGACAGCGGGTGAGACTGCGGGTGAGACTGAAGGTGAGACTGCGGGTGAGACAGCGGGTGAGACTGCGGGTGAGACTGAAGGTGAGACAGCGGGTGAGACTGCGGGTGAGACTGAAGGTGAGACAGCGGGTGAGACTGCGGGTGAGACAGCGGGTGAGACTGCGGGTGGGACAGCGGGTGAGACTGCGGGTGAGACTGCGGGTGAGACTGCGGGTGAGACAGCGGGTGAGACAGCGGGTGAGACAGCGGGGGACTCACCTCGTCCACCACTCTCAGCCCCCTGATGCTCCTCGCTCTCTGCAGAGGAAGCTCGCCGCTGTGGACGATCTGATTGGCTGAGATGATGTTACAGACGCAGCGTTCCACCTGCTGCAGCTGAGAGACGCTGAGGGAACCCTGGGGAGGACCGGCAGAACCATCAGAACCAGGAGGACCAGCATCAGAACCATTAGAACCAGCATCAGAACCATCAGAACCAGCATCAGAACCAGCATCAGAACCATTAGAACCAGCAGAACCAGGAGGACCAGCATCAGAACCATCAGAACCAGCATCAGAACCATCAGAACCAGCATCAGAACCATCAGAACCATCAGAACCAGCAGAACCGTTATTTTGTGTGTTACTCAGTAGATCCGCACCTTGACGCTGAAGTCGAACCGCAGGCGGTCGGCCGACACGTGAGACCCCCTCTGGTGGACCGCCGGACCCAGAACCTTCCTCAGAGCGAAGTTCAGGATGTGGGTTGCCGTGTGTTTCACCATGCAGGAGATCCGGTTAGCCTAGGACACACACAGGTGATTCTGGGCCTAGGACACACACAGGTGATTCTGGGCCTAGGACACACACAGGTGATTCTGGGCCTAGGACACACACAGGTGATTCTGGGCTTAGGACACACACAGGTGATTCTGGGCCTAGGACACACAGGTGATTCTGGGCCTAGGACACACACAGGTGATTCTGGGCCTAGGACGGACACAGGTGATTCTGGGCCTAGGACGGACACAGGTGATTCTGGGCCTAGGACGGACACAGGTGATTCTGGGCCTAGGACGGACACAGGTGATTCTGGGCCTAGGACGGACACAGGTGATTCTGGGCCTAGGACGGACACAGGTGATTCTGGGCCTAGGACGGACACAGGTGATTCTGGGCCTACGACGGACACAGGTGATCCTGGGCCTAGGACACACACAGGTGATTCTGGGCCTAGGACACACACAGGTGATTCTGGGCCTAGGACACACACAGGTGATTCTGGGCCTAGGACACACACAGGTGATTCTGGGCCTAGGACACACACAGGTGATTCTGGGCCTAGGACGGACACAGGTGATTCTGGGCCTAGGACGGACACAGGTGATTCTGGGCCTAGGACGGACACAGGTGATTCTGGGCCTAGGACGGACACAGGTGATTCTGGGCCTAGGACGGACACAGGTGATTCTGGGCCTAGGACGGACACAGGTGATTCTGGGCCTACGACGGACACAGGTGATCCTGGGCCTAGGACACACACAGGTGATCCTGGGCCAAGGACACACAGGTGATTCTGGGCCTAGGACACACACAGGTGATTCTGGGCCTAGGACACACACAGGTGATTCTGGGCCTAGGACACACAGGTGATTCTGGGCCTAGGACACACACAGGTGATTCTGGGCCTAGGACGGACACAGGTGATTCTGGGCCTAGGACACACACAGGTGAT
This sequence comes from Odontesthes bonariensis, assembly GCF_027942865.1. NCBI lineage: Eukaryota > Metazoa > Chordata > Actinopteri > Atheriniformes > Atherinopsidae > Odontesthes > Odontesthes bonariensis. The sequence goes on along the minus strand of NC_134509.1, from coordinate 516,290 downwards.
TCTGGGCCTAGGACACACAGGTGATTCTGGGCCTAGGACACACACAGGTGATTCTGGGCCTAGGACACACAGGTGATTCTGGGCCTAGGACGGACACAGGTGATTCTGGGCCTAGGACACACACAGGTGATTCTGGGCCTAGGACGGACACAGGTGATTCTGGGCCTAGGACACACAGGTGATTCTGGGCCTAGGACACACACAGGTGATTCTGGGCCTAGGACGGACACAGGTGATTCTGGGCCTAGGACACACACAGGTGATTCTGGGCCTAGGACGGACACAGGTGATTCTGGGCCTAGGACACACACAGGTGATTCTGGGCCTAGGACACACACAGGTGATTCTGGGCCTAGGACACACAGGTGATTCTGGGCTTAGGATACACAGGTGATTCTGGGCCTAGGACACACACAGGTGATTCTGGGCCTAGGACACACACAGGTGATTCTGGGCCTAGGACGGACACAGGTGATTCTGGGCCTAGGACACACAGGTGATTCTGGGCTTAGGATACACAGGTGATTCTGGGCCTAGGACACACACAGGTGATTCTGGGCTTAGGACATACAGGTGATTCTGGGCCTAGGACACACACAGGTGATTCTGGGCCTAGGACGGACACAGGTGATTCTGGGCCTAGGACACACACAGGTGATTCTGGGCCTAGGACACACACAGGTGATTCTGGGCCTAGGACACACACAGGTGATTCTGGGCCTAGGACACACACAGGTGATTCTGGGCCTAGGACACACACAGGTGATTCTGGGCTTAGGACACACACAGGTGATTCTGGGCTTAGGACACACACAGGTGATTCTGGGCCTAGGACGGACACAGGTGATTCTGGGCCTAGGACGGACACAGGTGATTCTGGGCCTAGGACACACAGGTGATTCTGGGTCTAGGACACACACAGGTGATTCTGGGCCTAGGACACACAGGTGATTCTGGGCTTAGGATACACAGGTGACTCTGGGCCTAGGACACACACAGGTGATTCTGGGCCTAGGACACACACAGGTGATTCTGGGCCTAGGACGGACACAGGTGATTCTGGGCCTAGGATACACAGGTGACTCTGGGCCTAGGACACACACAGGTGATTCTGGGCCTAGGACACACAGGTGATTCTGGGCCTAGGACGGACACAGGTGATTCTGGGCCAAGGACACACACAGGTGATTCTGGGCCTAGGACACACACAGGTGATTCTGGGCCTAGGACGGACACAGGTGATTCTGGGCCTAGGACACACACAGGTGATTCTGGGCCTAGGACACACACAGGTGATTCTGGGCCTAGGACACACACAGGTGATTCTGGGCCTAGGACACACACAGGTGATTCTGGGCCTAGGACACACACAGGTGATTCTGGGCCTAGGACACACACAGGTGATTCTGGGCCTAGGACGGACACAGGTGATTCTGGGCCTAGGACACACACAGGTGATTCTGGGCCTAGGACGGACACAGGTGATTCTGGGCCTAGGACGGACACAGGTGATCCTGGGCCTAGGACGGACACAGGTGATTCTGGGCCTAGGACGGACACAGGTGATTCTGGGCCTAGGACACACACAGGTGATTCTGGGCCTAGGACACACACAGGTGATCCTGGGCCTAGGACGGACACAGGTGATTCTGGGCCTAGGACACACACAGGTGATTCTGGGCCTAGGACACACACAGGTGATTCTGGGCTTAGGATACACAGGTGATTCTGGGCCTAGGACACACACAGGTGATTCTGGGCCTAGGACGGACACAGGTGATTCTGGGCCTAGGACACACACAGGTGATTCTGGGCCTAGGACACACACAGGTGATTCTAGGCCTAGGACACACAGGTGATTCTGGGCCTAGGACACACACAGGTGATTCTGGGCCTAGGACACACACAGGTGATTCTGGGCCTAGGACACACACAGGTGATTCTGGGCCTAGGACGGACACAGGTGATTCTGGGCCAAGGACTGAACCGGCTTCCTGGACCCATCCCGGTCTTACCTGGTCGAGGTGCAGGTGCACCTGGTCTCCGGTCTTCAGGGTGTCGGCTGCAGTCACCTGATGGACCACGTAACCCCCGGCCCGGCCCACCGCCTCCACAGAGTAAAGAACATCCTGAGGGACAGAACACACCTGGGGTCAGAGCTCAGAGCCTTTACCTGTGACACTTCCTGTGAGCGTCAGCTGACCTGCAGCCCGTCCCGGGTGAAGTAGCCCTGGTCATGTGACTGCCCCCCCTGCTCAGAGTAGAAGCAGGTGTGGTCCAGAACGACCCCGCAGCGCTGACCCTCAGAGACCTCCGGCACCAGAGTCTGACCGTTGTACAGCGCCACCACTGTCGCACGGCATGCTGGGAACACTGCGGGCAGGGAGGAGTCGGATTACTGCTATGATCCCAGAGCGAGTTACCTGTGCAGGTGTATCAGGTGTAACAGGTGTACCAGGTGTGCCAGGTGTACCAGGTGTACCAGGTGTACCAGGTGTACCAGGTGTACCAGGTGCACCAGGTCTGCCAGGTCCCCCAGGTGTATCAGGTGTGCCAGGTGTACCAGGTCCCCCAGGTGTATCAGGTGTACCAGGTCCCCCAGGTCCCCCAGGTGTACCTGGTGCACCAGGTGTACCAGGTGTCTCAGGTGTGCCAGGTGTACCAGGTGTACCAGGTCCCCCAGGTGTACCAGGTGTACCAGGTCTGCCAGGTCCCCCAGGTGTACCTGGTGCACCAGGTGTACCAGGTGTCTCAGGTGTACCAGGTGTACCAGGTCCCCCAGGTGTATCAGGTGTACCAGGTCCCCCAGGTGTATCAGGTGTGCCAGGTGTACCAGGTCCCCCAGGTGCGCCAGGTGAACAGGTGTACGTACCGTATCGGCCCTGCTCCAGTCCGTACTGGTACTTGAGGCCGTCGGCGGTGTGAGGAACCCCGAGACGCTGCAGCTCTGCCAGGCTCAGGACGTCCAGCAGCAGCTGGGGCTGCGCACCTGCCTGCAGCTCAGACGCCACCTGTGACAGGTGTATGACATCATCAGTGACATCATGTAACACCTGGGACTCCAGTTTGAGACAAGAAAGTTGCCTCCTCCCAACATGCTGAAGGAGTCACCTGTCTTCTCCCCTCCTACCTACTGTCTCCTCGTCTGTCTCCTTGCCTCCTACCTACTGTCTCCTCTTCTGTCTCCTTGCCTCCTATCACCTCCCTCCCTCCTGTCTCCTCGCCTCCTACCTACTGTCTCCTCGTCTGTCTCCTTGCCTCCTATCACCTCCCTCCCTCCTGTCTCCTCGCCTCCTACCTACTGTCTCCTCGTCTGTCTCCTTGCCTCCTATCACCTCCCTCCCTCCTGTCTCCTCGCCTCCTACCTACTGTCTCCTCGTCTGTCTCCTTGCCTCCTATCACCTCCCTCCCTCCTGTCTTCTCGCCTCCTACCTACTGTCTCCTCGTCTGTCTCCTTGCCTCCTATCACCTGTCTCCTTCCTCTTCCCTCCCTTTTCATCTCCTCTCTCCTTGCCTCCTGTCTCCTCGTGTCTTTCCTCATCTCAGTTTCTGCATCCTCAGATGTAGAAGCAGAGCTCCTCTGACAGGATAATAAGGCCGACCTTCTACCTCCCACTATAAATAACCAGGTGCATCATGGGAGCAGTAGTCCACCCACAGCAGATTGTTTTTATTTCAGAGCACCTGACGGAGGGCCCACCTTCTGGTTCTCGGCGATGAGCCGGTCCAGCTCCTGACGGTCCACCTGGACCCCTCTCTCCTCCAACATCAGGTCCACCAGGTCCAGAGGAAAGCCCAGATCCCGGTGCAGAGACCAGACCACCGAGGCTGAAACAGAACAGAAGGACCGGTGGTAACTACAACACCTGTTTATAGACCCGAGCGTCTGTAACCAGCTACTCAGAGCAGAACTGACCAGGGAAGAAGCCATGTCTGTAGTCCTTTTTGCCCAGAGTGCGCTGGATCAGCCGGCTGCCTTGCTGCAGAGACGACAGGAAGTGAACCTCGTTCTCATTGATCACGTCCATGATCTGCAAAAGAGGCGCCGCCGATGACAACTTCCCGTTACATCATTCAGCTACAGCCCAGTCACACTCTGACCATCCCGAACACTCACCCGGTCAGCCTCCCGGTACAGCTCCGGATACACCTCACCCTGCCAGGAGGGAGGGGGACCAACCAATAAACAGTCAATCAATCAACCAAAGAATCAACCAGTCACTCAATCAAACAACCAACCAGCCAACCAACCAACCAAAGAATCAACCAGCCACTCAACCAACCAACCAACCAACCAAAGAATCAAACAATCAAACAACCAACCAGCCAACCAACCAACCAAAGAATCAACCAGCCACTCAACCAACCAACCAACCAACCAACCAAAGAATCAAAGAATCAAACAACCAACCAGCCAACCAACCACTGAATCAAAGAATCAAACAACCAACCAGCCAACCAACCAACCAACCAAAGAATCAAACAACCAACCAACCAACCAAAGACTCAAACAATCAATCAACCAACCAGCCAACCAACCACTGAATCAAAGAATCAAACAATCAACCAACTAACCAACCAGTCACTCAACCAACCAACCAACTTACCAACTAGTCACTCAATCAACCAACCAACCAACCTGAAGACTCAACCAGCCAGTCACTCAATCAAACAATCAATCAACCAACCAACCAACCAACCAACCAGTCATTCATATTTTCTTTTCTTCCTGCTGGGCTCTTTGGTCCAGGTTGTGCCCGACCGGTCCTGGATCAGTGATCCTATGTCACCGCTCAGAGCCACTACGGGAAGTGTTTTGTTTTTTTACCAGTATCTGTACGACAGTGGGAACCAGGCTGGCCAGCGCTCCCTGCGGAGCCCGCAGGACCTCGACGCAGAACCGAACCGCCCGCCGCAGAATCCTCCTCAGCACCAACCTGACAAATAAAGAAACAGATCAACAACGACGCCACAGCTGATGACATCACAGCGCTGGCAGCTGGCTGGATGGGGACCAACCAACTAACCAACCAAAGAGTCAACCAAAGAATACATTAATCAACCAACCAAAGAGTCAACCAAAGACTCAACCAAAGAATACATTAATCAACCAACCAAAGACTCAACCAAAGACTCAACCAAAGACTTACTCAGCCCCTGACATGCCCGGGTGAACTCCGTCAGCGATGCAGACCGACAAAGTCCGGATGTGGTCAGCCACGACTCTGTAGGCCAAGTCCACCCGCCCCCCATCTGCTGCCTCCATCCTGCCGCCATATGGCCCCACCCCCGACCTCTGAGGACACAGCAGACCGGTCACTATGGCAGCAGAGGCGGCCTCGTGGTGACCTTCGACCTATGGACAGCGTGCCGTACCTGATGGATGGCGTCCAGCAGCGGCCTGAAGAGCTCGGTGTCGTAGTTGGACCGCTTCCCTTGCAGGACGCTCACTAGCCTCTCCAGTCCCATCCCGGTGTCCACACTGAACCGGGGAAGCAGCCGCAGACTCTGGTCCAGCTCCCTGAAACGGACCGACACCTGAGCCACTGGACCCAAAAACCGACGGGGAAGTGGTCTAATCCGGTCTGAACCAGTCTAATAAGGTCTGAACTGGTCTAATGCAGTCTGAACCAGTCTAATAAGACCTGATGTGGTCTGATGTGGACTGAACTGGTCTGATGTGGTCTGATGTGGACTGAACTGGTCTGAACTGGACTGAACCAGTCTGAACCAGTCTGAACTGGTCTAATGAATCTGAACTCCAGGGGTGCACACAGACCTGTTGTACTGGATGAAGACCAGGTTCCAGATCTCGACCACATCTGGACTGTCGGCGTTGACCAGCGCGGCGGCGTCCCGGCCCCCCACGTGGTCGTAGTGGATCTCGGTGCAGGGGCCGCAGGGGCCGGTGTCCCCCATCTCCCAGAAGTTGTCCTTCAGGTTGAACGGCAACACGCGAGCGGGCGGGACCCTGAGGAGGACAGGCCCGGTCAGCTGACCCCACACCGACCAATCAGAGCGCAGACAGGTGAGGACCTACCCCAAGTCCAGCCAGATGTGTCGCGTCTCCTGGTCGGCCGGTAACCCCGAGGCTGCGTCCCCGCCGAAGTAGGACACGTACAGTCTGTCCGCAGGTATCCCATAATGCTCAGTGAGGAGGGTCCACGCCATCCGGCACGCCTCCTCCTGAACACAGAGACACTGAGGCTCCGCCCCCTCATGAAAAACACTGAGGCCCCGCCCCCTCAGAGACACTGAGGCTCCGCCCCCTCACAAAAAACACTGAGGCCCCGCCCCCTCATGAAAAACACTGAGGCCCCGCCCCCTCAGAAACCACACCTGCTTCCATCTTAGAGTTAGTGAATAAAAAAATACAAATAAAATAAATAAATAATAATGATAAATAAATAAAATAAAAAAAGAGTTAGTGACCCCCCACCTTGAAGTAGTCCCCAAACGACCAGTTTCCGAGCATCTCGAAGAAGGTGTGGTGGTAGCCATCTCTGCCCACGTCCTCCAGGTCGTTGTGTTTGCCGCCGGCTCGGACGCATTTCTGACTGTTGACCACCCGGCGGTACGAGGCCATCTCGCTGCTGGGGTCCGCGGTTCCCAGGAAGATCGGCTTAAACTGAGACCAACACACACCGTCAGCGGGGCCAAAGCTTAAAGGGACAGTTCGCCTCTTTTGACATGAAGCTGTATCACATCCCACATCGCATAACAATATGCGTTCAACAGAGTAATACATTTGCATCACAAATGACTTTTCCTGGAGAACCATTTTGTGATGCAAATGTATTACTCTGTTGAACGCATATTGTTTTGAGAAGCAAAACGCTTTATTTTTTAAACCCCAGCCAACTAGCCGGACTACCTTCATCAGCACCAAAACGAGGCTGGAACTCTGCTCACAGGATGCAGCAGGGGGTAAGAAGATGTTCAGAAATGATGCTGCTGATATGGGATGGTACACAGCTTCATGTCAGAAGAGGCGAACTGTCCCTTTAATGAGGCGAACTGTCCCTTTAAAGAGGCGAACTGGCCCTTTAAAGCGGCGAACTATCCCTTTAAAGAGGAGAACTGTCCCTTTAAAGAGGAGAACTGTCCCTTTAAAGAGGAGAACTGTCCCTTTAAAGAGGCGAACTGTCCCTTTAAAGAGGAGAACTGTCCCTTTAAAGAGGAGAACTGTCCCTTTAAAGAGGCGAACTGTCCCTTTAAAGAGGAGAACTGTCCCTTTAAAGAGGCGAACTGTCCCTTTAATGAGGCGAACTGTCCCTTTAAAGAGGCGAACTGGCCCTTTAAAGCGGCGAACTGTCCCTTTAAAGAGGAGAACTGTCCCTTTAAAGAGGAGAACTGTCCCTTTAAAGAGGAGAACTGTCCCTTTAAGGTGCTCTGTTGTTCGTGGCGAAAAGTTGCTTCTGTCGTGTTTTATTTGACATTTTGTCCTGGATGTTCGTTGATATTACTCCGCCACCGCTAAGAAAATAGTGCGAGCATGAACGAGCTGCCAAATAAAACACGACAGAAGCAACTTTTCGCCACGAACAACAGAGCACCTTAAAGGGACAGTTCTCCTCTTTAAAGGGACAGTTCTCCTCTTTAAAGGGACAGTTCTCCTCTTTAAAGGGACAGTTCGCCTCTTTAAAGGGACAGTTCGCCTCTTTAAAGGGACAGTTCGCCTCTTTAAAGGGACAGTTCGCCTCTTCTGACATGAAGCTGTGTGACATCCCATATCAGCAGCATCATTTCTGAACATCTTCTTACCCCCTGCTGCAACTTTTCGCCACGAAATGTGATCTGGATTACCAGTGCACACCAGTAACCACTCCGGTGAGTTGATTATTCTGAAAACGGACGTTTATGGTGCTTTTACGGACCTTTTAGGACATGCGCATGACTTGCCGTTCTGAAGCAGGTTGAGATTAATCAAAATTAGGCAAATACCGGAGACAGCAGAAAACATCAAAAAAGCGGTGAGGGGGGTTCTAAAACACTGCAGACGACTCAGAAAAGAGGCTTAAAGGGGAACTCCGGGGCATTTGAAGCGTGTTTCCATTGCTAGAGGTTGTCAAATACTGACAGTAGGACACAGAGAGGTGCACATCTGCGCTCCCTGTGCGGAGATCGCTCTGTTCGGACAGCGTGTCAGTGGACGATAATCCCATATACAA
>NC_134509.1:398119-503119 GCF_027942865.1 Odontesthes bonariensis | reverse complement strand
GCAGCTGCTCCTCAGTCCTGCAGCCTCTCTCTGCAGCTGCTCCTCTGTCCTGCAGCCTCTCTCTGCAGCTGCTCCTCTGTCCTGCAGCCTCTCACTGCAGCTGCTCCTCTGTCCTGCAGCCTCTCACTGCAGCTGCTCCTCTGTCCTGCAGCCTCTCACTGCAGCTGCTCCTCAGTCCTGCAGCCTCTCACTGCAGCTGCTCCTCTGTCCTGCAGCCTCTCACTGCAGCTGCTCCTCAGTCCTGCAGCCTCTCACTGCAGCTGCTCCTCAGTCCTGCAGCCTCTCTCTGCAGCTGCTCCTCTGTCCTGCAGCCTCTCACTGCAGCTGCTCCTCAGTCCTGCAGCCTCTCACTGCAGCTGCTCCTCTGTCCTGCAGCCTCTCTCTGCAGCTGCTCCTCTGTCCTGCAGCCTCTCGCTGCAGCTGCTCCTCAGTCCTGCAGCCTCTCACTGCAGCTGCTCCTCTGTCCTGCAGCCTCTCACTGCAGCTGCTCCTCTGTCCTGCAGCCTCTCGCTGCAGCTGCTCCTCAGTCCTGCAGCCTCTCACTGCAGCTGCTCCTCAGTCCTGCAGCCTCTCACTGCAGCTGCTCCTCTGTCCTGCAGCCTCTCTCTGCAGCTGCTCCTGTCCTGCAGCCTCTCTCTGCAGCTGCTCCTCTGTCCTGCAGCCTCTCACTGCAGCTGCTCCTCAGTCCTGCAGCCTCTCTCTGCAGCTGCTCCTGTCCTGCAGCCTCTCTCTGCAGCTGCTCCTGTCCTGCAGCCTCTCTCTGCAGCTGCTCCTGTCCTGCAGCCTCTCACTGCAGCTGCTCCTCTGTCCTGCAGCCTCTCTCTGCAGCTGCTCCTGTCCTGCAGCCTCTCACTGCAGCTGCTCCTGTCCTGCAGCCTCTCACTGCAGCTGCTCCTCTGTCCTGCAGCCTCTCTCTGCAGCTGCTCCTCTGTCCTGCAGCTGCTCCTCTGTCCTGCAGCTGCTCCTCTGTCCTGCAGCCTCTCACTGCAGCTGCTCCTCTGTCCTGCAGGATGCTGTGGAGAGGATGTTTATTATTCTCCAGAACAGAATCTAACTTCCACCACAGCACTGAGAGGGTCCAGCCTTCTGCCTACAACAGAACCAGAACCTTTTTCACCAGTTTGTCCAGGCGCCTACAGTTTCTGTTAGTCGGGGAGCCAAAGTCTCAAAAATGGGTTGAACCTGACATGGTCTGCCATACTTTTTATTTGTGTTTTTTATGTTCACTTTGACCCTAAAGCCTGGTTTATGGTCGGTGACGCAAGACGCAACGCAAGCCACTATCTACATCACATCCGGCGGCGTGTTCATCTTCTGGTTTCATCCCCTAATAAAAGACCGCTGTTTTCAAACATAGACATAATATAGCACCTATATTATGTCTATGTTTTCAAACGCCAAGGTAGAAAGCAAAGAAGAAGAAGAAGAAGAAGAAGAAGAAGAAGAAGAAGAAGAAGAAGAAGAAGAAGAAGAAGAAGAAGAAGAAGAAGAAGAAGAAGAAGAAGAAGAAGAAGAAGAAGAAGAAGAAGAAGAAGCATGAATCCACTCGAAGAGGTCCTGGCGGTGAATTTCCTTTCATCGTAGTAGGCTTGTCATTGAAAAAACCCGCTGCTCCACCTACTGTCCTGGCGGTGAATCGCCACGCAGCACACGCAACCGCCGACAAAGCAAAATGAAGTATAAACGTCTCGAGCCATTAACACCAGAGCAAGGGCAGTTAAAAGAAGTATAACTCGGCCTTAAGAAGCAATAATCAGAGGGTCGGCTCTGCCGGAAACATCGCACAAAAAAATTGTGGCCATTTTAGTGTATGTACCCTTCATTTTCTGATAGAAAATGTTGGAAATAAGCTGTCAATAAATGCATTCCAGATGCACAGAACACACGTGGAGACAACATCCAATGAAATTATAACTCTTAAAATACATTTCTACATGATTTTGGCTCAATTTAATGCACAGAAATCAGGCGTTTTTTCACCTTTTTTACAATATTTTCATCTTTACTTCATTGGCATTCAATTATTCCCCCAAATTATGACATCAGTCAATACACCATTCTGTTCACCAAACAGTATGCTCATTCCACAGAAAAAATGAGAAAAATCCAACCAAAATCACTGGATCTGTGATGGATGGCCCAGTACTGCATTCCACATCTTATATTTAAGCCCATCTCAGTCATTACAGCAACAGTATTTGTGACTCGATACCCATCGTGAGACCCATAATAGGTTATTTTCCTCCTTTAATCTACATTCTCGGGCCAGTTCCATGATTAGGACAGTTTATTATTTCTCCATGTTTATCATTATAAACATCCCATAATGAGCATTAAAGTCACCAAAGGGATCCACCTTAAAACGATGATCTACAACAGAATGAGTTTAACCCTAATCCCTGATGGGGGACATTTCTGTCCACTTGGGGAACTTTCTCCCCTAATTTCACACTGTAGAGAGTGATACTCATCATATTTGGTCCAGTTGTGCATGTCTGACTACTTTTTCGAACATCATATACAATGCAATTTTTCATTGTGTAGAAAAAAAACCTCCTTAATTTCTGAAAAGGGACATTTTTGTCCCCTTTTGAAACGACCTAAAACGTCATAAAATAATATTTTTTTCCACTTTTTTTCCCATAAATCTTTTATTCCATTTCAGTTCTGATCGTAACTACCAAGTTTTCAATTATTTTCAAAAAAATAACCCTTTAAATACTGGTGTATAAGAGGTAAACACCAATTTCTGTAAAAAAAAACACACACACAAAAACTGCTGTATTTTCAATGTATGCAATGCAAAGTGAAATTTTCTATGGGGGATTATTAGGTCTGTTTTTTAACAGAAATGGGTGTTTACCTCATATACACTAGTATTTAAAAAAGCAATGTTGTTGCTAATCACTGACTTATCCCAGACCATAATTATCCCCCCTCAAAAATTCCACTTTGCAAAACTTAATCACATTTTAACAACTGATTTTGTATTGTTCTTATTTCTTTCTTTTTGTTTAAAATTTAAATCATGCTTTTTATTTCTTCTGTTTTAATGTCTCTTTAAAGCACTTTGAATCATTTGCAGTTGAATTGTGCTGTCCAAATACACTTGGCTGCCTTTGCATTCCATATATTGAAAATATAGCAGTTTTTTTGTTTGTTTTTTTACAGAAATTGGCGTCTACATCTTATAAATGATGTATCGGGAGAGATTTCTGAGGATTGGTTTGAATTCTGCCGTTTCATTGAAAGTTTGTGAACTCTGGAATAATCAGCGGCGCAGCTCTGCTGATTGCTGATTGGTCGGCGGCAGCTTGGGGAACGCCCCCGCGGCGGTGAGTGGGCTCGCGCTCATCAGACCTGATTAAGCTCACCTGTTGGCGCCGCGCGCACCGAGCTGCGCTCTGAAGGAGTTGTACCGGGTCCGGCGTGCACGTGGAGCTCGGTTCGGCAGCGGGATGCAGAAAGGCCTGAAGAAGTACTTCGTCAACATGGACGAGTACCTGTCCAGTCTGGGGCTGTACCGGAAGATGGTGGCGCGGGACGCGTCCAGCCTGTTCCGAGCCGTGTCAGAACAGGTGAGCCGGTCCGAACCGGGTCTGAGCCGGTCCGAACCGGGTCTGAGCCGGTCCGAACCGGGTCTGAGCCGTGTCAGAACAGGTGAGCCGGTCCGAACCGGGTCTGAGCCGTGTCAGAACAGGTGAGCCGGTCCGAACCGGGTCTGAGCCGGTCCGAACCGGGTCTGAGCCGTGTCAGAACAGGTGAGCCGGTCCGAACCGGGTCTGAGCCGGTCCGAACCGGGTCTGAGCCGGTCCGAACCGTTGTCTGATACAAATGTTGGTTCTGATGTTCTGGTGTGTGCAGCTGTATTTCTCTCAGAACTACCATCAGAAGATCCGACAGGACTGCGCCAACTTCATGAGAGCCAACAGATGCAACTTTGAGCCGGTGAGTCCAAACTGACTGTGCTGATTGGTTCTGATGGGCTGACTTGGTTCTGATGGGCTGACTGGGTTCTGATGGGCTGACTGGCTCTGATGAGCTGACTGGTTCTGATGGGCTGACTGGTTCTGATGAGCTGACTGGGTTCTGATGGGCTGACTGGCTCTGATGAGCTGACTGGTTCTGATGGGCTGACTGGGTTCTGATGAGCTGACTGGGTTCTGATGGGCTGACTTGGTTCTGATGGGCTGACTGGTTCTGATGGGCTGACTGGGTTCTGATGGGCTGACTGGTTCTGATGGGCTGACTGGTTCTGATGGGCTGACTGGGTTCTGATGGGCTGACTGGCTCTGATGGGCTGACTGGGTTCTGATGGGCTGACTGGCTCTGATGGGCTGACTGGTTCTGATGGGCTGATTGGTTCTGATGGGCTGACTTGGTTCTGATGGGCTGACTGGTTCTGATGAGCTGACTGGGTTCTGATGGGCTGACTTGGTTCTGATGGGCTGACTTGGTTCTGATGGGCTGACTGGGTTCTGATCACACCGGTGATGTCAGCAGCACTCAAACACAGGTGATGCAGAGGTGGGCGGGGCCTGTTTCCCAGGTGTTAGCAGACCCCGCCCACCTCTCAGGTGTGACTGAGAGGTAACTTCACCTGTTTTTGTTTCTGCTTCAGTTCGTGGAAGGGTCCTTTGAGAAGTACCTGGAGCGCCTGGAGGACCCCAAGGTGAGCACCTGTCCCCCACACCTGTCCCACACCTGTCCCACACCTGTCCCACACCTGTCCTACACACCTGCCCCCCACCTGTCCCACACCTGTCCCACACACCTGCCCCACACCTGTCCCACACACCAGTCCCACACCTGTCCTCCACACCTGTCCTACACCTGCCCCACCTGTCCTACACCTGCCCCCCACCTGTCCTACACCTGCCCCACACCTGTCCTACACCTGTCCTACATCTGTCCCACACACACCTGTCCTACACATCTGTCACACACCTGTCCACCGTACTAACTCTGTGTGTGTGTGTGTGTGTGTGTGTGTGTGTGTGTGTGTGTGTGTGTGTGTGTGTGTGTGTGCAGGAGACGGTGGGTCAGGTGGAGATCAAGGCTCTGTCTCAGCTCTACAGGTGAGGCCACCACACCTGTCTCGGAGTGAGTTTGCATGTTGCCGTAGTAACCACACTTCCTGTTTGCGCCTCGCCGGCAGACGTTGTTTCCTGATCTATCGTTACCCCGGGAAACCGGCCACAGTGATCTCAGATGATGATCTCGTGGACAAGGTGAGGAAGAACCGGAGTCTTCATCCCGGCCAAACGGTTGTTTTGTTGTTGTTTGATTGTTGTTTGTTTGTTGTTGTTGGTGTTTGATTGTGGTTGTTTGGTTGTTGTTTGTTTGTTGTTGTTGGTGTTTGATTGTGGTTGGTGTTTGTTTGTGGTGGTTGTTGGTGTTGTTGGTGGTTGATTGTGCTTGTTGTTGGTGTTTGTGTTTGTGTTTGTTTGTTTATGGTTGTTGTTTGTGTTTGTTTGTGGTTGGTGTTTGTGTTTGGTTGTTTGTTTGTGGGGGGTGTTGGTGGTTGATTGTGGTTGGTGTTTGTGGTTGGTGTTTGTGTTTGTTTGTGCTTGGTGGTTGGTGTTTGTGTTTGTGGTTGGTGTTTGTGTTTGTTTGTGGTTGGTGGTTGGTGTTTGTTTGTGCTTGGTGGTTGGTGTTTGTGGTTGTTGTTTGATTGTGTTTGTGCTTGTTGTTTGTGTTTGATTGTGGTTGGTGTTTGTGTTTGGTTGTTTGTTTGTGGGGGGTGTTGGTGGTTGATTGTGGTTGGTGTTTGTGGTTGGTGTTTGTGTTTGTTTGTGCTTGGTGGTTGTTTGTGGTTGGTGTTTGATTGTGCTTGTTGTTTGTGTTTGATTGTGGTTGGTGTTTGTGGTTGTGGTTGGTGTTTGTGGTTGTGGTTGGTGTTTGTGTTTGTGGTTGGTGTTTGTGGTTGTTTGATTGTCGTTGTTGGTATTTGTGTGTTTGAACTTTCCCCGAGGAAAGGTCAAATGAATCTGTAATGTGATTGGTTGCTGACTGTCAGTTCTTTGCGTTGTCCAGGTGACGCTGTGCTGTTCCATCAACGGTCACTATGACATTGTTTACCCGAGGAGTTACCCCGCCGCCGCCGCGCTCTGTCAGTGTGAGTGTGTGTTACAGCAGAAACGCACATCTTTGTCTTCCTAAGGGAAAGTTTCTGGCTCCGCCCACCTGCTCAGGTGTGTGTGTGTGTGTGTGTGTGTGTGTGTAGCTCTTCTGTACGAGCTGCTCTACACTCAGGTGTTCGGGTTGGAGGAGGCGGAGCTCTGTCAGGCTATGGAGGCCTTCAGGATGGGAGGTCGTCGATACAGAAACAGTCCATCGGTGTGCAGCGACGTGGACATGGGCTACGACACACCTGACGATCGAACACAGAGGTACACACACCTGGTCAGCTGGTAGTGGGCGTGGCAGGCGTCCAGGCGCCATCACACCGTGATGTTTGTGTTGGCTGCAGGGAGGAGGTGGAGGTGGGCGGAGCCGCTGAGGAGAAACCTCGAATGGTGGTGGACGATGTGAAGGTGAGAACATGCAGAGGCCCCGCCCACATGTTGACTCTCTTCTTCTGTGGTGGTTTAAGTCTGTCAGTAGCCCTGAAGTGTGACTGACATGAAGGTGATGTGGTGTGTGTTTAGCCTCCTGCAGAAGCCCCGCCCCCCTCCAGGCTGTCGCTGCCCTACAAAGTGATGAAGTCTCTGGATGGAGAGGTTTACAGAAACCTGGAGTTTGATGTGTGGCAGGACACCTGTAAAGGTAAAACAGGAAGCTGAGGGTGGTTTTATCTTCTTTAACCACGTTTAACCTTTAACATGCTAACTGAGGCCCGCAGAGTCTGAGATGTAGCTCTTGGGTCTCTGAACTTGGGGTGACCTTTAACCTTTAACATGCTAACTGAGGCCCGCAGAGTCTGAGATGTAGCTCTTGGGTCTCTGAACTTGGGGTGACCTTTAACCTTTAACATGCTAACTGAGGCCTGCAGAGTCTGAGATGTAGCTCTTGGGTCTCTGAACTTGGGGTGACCTTTAACCTTTAACATGCTAACTGAGGCCCAGAGAGTCTGAGATGTACCTCTTGGGTCTCTGAACTTGGGTTGACCTTTAACCTTTAACATGCTAACTGAGGCCTGCAGAGTCTGAGATGTAGCTCTTGGGTCTCTGAACTTGGGTTGACCTTTAACCTTTAACATGCTAACTGAGGCCCGCAGAGTCTGAGATGTAGCTCTTTGGGTTTCTGACCTTGGGGTGACCTTTAACATGCTAACTGAGGCCTGCAGAGTCTGAGATGTAGCTCTTTGGGTTTCTGACCTTGGGGTGACCTTTAACATGCTAACTGAGCAACAGCTGCTGATGTCTTTCCTCCTTGGCATCTTGTTAACACACACCTGAAATCTCTTTAATATCAAGAAACTCAGTAGAACTTCAGTCTTTATTAAAGTTTGTTTGTGTCACCTGATCCCAGGTAAACACCTGAGTGAGACGGGATTGTAATCTGATTACTGCTCTGTGTGACAGAGATGCAGAAAACGGACTACATGGTGTTTGCAGGGAGGCAATACTTCCTGGGAGACAAGTGCCAGGTAACTTCCAGGTGATCTCTGTACGGTGGCCTTTAGGGGACATTAGAGTCTGGTGCTAGCGTTAGCGTTAGCTGGTCGTGCCCAGAGAAAAGCAGATCGGACTGGATCAGTCGGCGTCTGTTGGGTTTCAGGTGCGCCTGGAGCCGAAGGGGAAGTACTACAATGCCTTCATCCAGGAGGTGGGGACGCACTCTGCAGCCGTCACCGTCTTCATCGAGGAGCTGGGAGAGAAGTAACGCACACACAGTTCAGCCTGATCTTAAGTCAGAACCAGAACCAGGGCTGTGTTCCAAACCGCATACTACTTCTACTACTCCTACTCCTACTAATACTACTCCTACTCCTACTAATACTACTAATACTATTCCTACTAATACTACTCGTACTACTACTAATACTACTCTTACTAATACTATTCCTACTACTACTACTACTCCTACTACTACTTGTCCTACTACTAATACTACTACTAATATTTCCACTCCTCCTACTACTAATACTTCTTCTACTAACTTTCTGAGTTAGTATGCGAGTTTGAGTAAGCGAAGTATGTAGTATGGAAGTATGCACTATGGAAGTATGCACTATGGAGTATGGAGTATGCACTATGGAGTATGCACTATGGAGTATGGAGTATGCACTATGGAAGTATGCACTATGGAAGTATGCACTATGGAGTATGCACTATGGAGTATGGAGTATGCACTATGGAAGTATGCACTATGGAAGTATGCACTATGGAAGTATGCACTATGGAAGTATGCACTATGGAAGTATGCACTATGGAGTATGGAGTATGCACTATGGAAGTATGCACTATGGAAGTATGCACTATGGAAGTATGCACTATGGAAGTATGCACTATGGAAGTATGGAGTATGCACTATGGAAGTATGCACTATGGAAGTATGCACTATGGAAGTATGCACTATGGAAGTATGCACTATGGAAGTATGGAGTATGCAGTATGGAAGTATGCACTATGGAGTATGCACCATGGAAGTATGCACTATGGAAATATGCACTATGGAAGTATGCACTATGGAAGTATGCACTATGGAAGTATGCACTATGGAAGTATGCACTATGGAGTATGGAGTATGCACTATGGAAGTATGCACTATGGAAGTATGGAGTATGCACTATGGAAGTATGCACTATGGAAGTATGGAGTATGCAGTATGCACTATGGAAGTATGGAAGTATGCAGTATGCACTATGGAAGTATGCACTATGGAAGTATGGAGTATGCAGTATGCACTATGGAAGTATGGAGTATGCAGTATGCACTATGGAAGTATGCACTATGGAAGTATGCACTATGGAAGTATGGAGTATGCACTATGGAAGTATGCACTATGGAAGTATGGAGTATGCACTATGGAAGTATGCACTATGGAAGTATGCACTATGGAAGTATGGAGTATGCACTATGGAAGTATGCACTATGGACTATGGAAGTATGCACTATGGAAGTATGGAGTATGCACTATGGAAGTATGGAGTATGGAGTATGCAGTATGCACTATGGAAGTATGGAGTATGCAGAATGCACTATGGAAGTATGGAGTATGCAGAATGCACTATGGAAGTATGCACTATGGAAGTATGGAAGTATGCAGTATGCACTATGGAAGTATGGAAGTATGCAGTATGCACTATGGAAGTATGCACTATGGAAGTATGGAGTATGCAGTATGCACTATGGAAGTATGCACTATGGAAGTATGGAGTATGCAGTATGCACTATGGAAGTATGCACTATGGAAGTATGGAGTATGCACTATGGAAGTATGCACTATGGAAGTATGGAGTATGCAGTATGCACTATGGAAGTATGGAGTATGCACTATGGAAGTATGGAGTATGGAGTATGCAGTATGCACTATGGAAGTATGGAGTATGCAGAATGCACTATGGAAGTATGCACTATGGAAGTATGGAAGTATGCAGTATGCACTATGGAAGTATGCACTATGGAAGTATGGAGTATGCAGTATGCACTATGGAAGTATGCACTATGGAAGTATGGAGTATGCAGTATGCACTATGGAAGTATGGAGTATGCAGTATGCACTATGGAAGTATGGAGTATGCAGTATGCACTATGGAAGTATGGAGTATGCAGTATGCACTATGGAAGTATGGAGTATGCAGTATGCACTATGGAAGTATGCACTATGGAAGTATCTAGTATGGAAGTATGCAGTATGCAGTATGGAAGTATGCAGTATGCACTATGGAAGTATGGCGTATGCAGTTTCGAACACAGCCCAGACCTTGGCTGGTTCCGGTTCTGGCTCTGGTTCTGGTCCTGGTTCTGGACCCCCAGGCTCACGCTGATGTCTCTCCCTCAGACACCTGGTCCCCCTGACCGACCTGAAGCCAGTGAACCCGGTCCCGGCCTGGAACGTGGCGGCTCCGCCCAGGAAAGGCGACCTGGGTTGGTACAGATGCTCCGCCCCCTGATGCTCCGCCCCCTGATGCTCCGCCCCCTGATGCTCCGCCCCCTGATGCTCCGCCCCCCTGATGCTCCGCCCTCTGATGTCATGCTTCCTTTCTCCTGACAGACGCAGACGCTCGTGGGCAGCGCCATCACCGCCACCGCTACTTCAGGAAGTCTCGGGGCAGCAGCGGCATAAAGGGGGCGGAGTTATTGATGCCCCCGCCTTCCACTTATGGAGGCCCCGCCCCCTCCGCCCTGCCACCCCGCTTCCAGCCAGCAGGGCACCCCCGCCCTCCCCCTCCCCCGTCACCTGGAGCCATGACCTATGACCCCTATGCCCCCCCACACCACCACCACCACCACCACCCCACAGCCAGACCGCCGCGCTACGGCACCTCCAGGTGAGCCCCTGAAGACGGACGGGTGATGTCATCAGTTCTGAGTTAACGGGCTGTTAATGAGGCGTGTGTGTGTGTGTGTGTGTGTGTGTGTGTGTGTGTGTGTCTGTGTGTGTCTCTGTGTGTGTGTGTGTCTCTGTGTGTGTGTGTGTGTGTGTGTGTGTGTGTGTGTGTGTGTGTGTGTGTGTGTCTCTGTGTGTGTGTGTGTCTGTGTGTGTGTGTGTGTCTCTGTGTGTGTGTGTGTGTCTGTGTGTGTGTGTGTGTCTCTGTGTGTGTGTCTGTGTGTCTCTGTGTCTGTGTGTGTGTGTGTGTGTGTGTCTGTGTGTGTGTCTCTGTGTGTGTGTGTGTGTGTGTGTGTGTGTGTGTGTCTCTGTGTGTGTGTGTGTGTGTGTGTTCTGGTCAGAAGCTCGACACGTTTCCTGAACCGGCACCTGATTGGTCCACAGCTGACCTATTACCACACAGGAAGGCGGTATTACCACGACTACGAGAACTACGCCTTCAGGTCACGGTAACAACGACAAACTGTTCACCTGTTCTCACTGAGGTTTCGGCTGGTTCAGATCTGGTTCAGACCGGTTTCAGATCTGGTTCTGACCCGGTTCAGACCGGTTTCAGACTGGTGGCCAGTCGTAGATGCTGAGAGGTCACATGACACGAGGAGTATTTACAGACTTGTTGAGCAGAATCAGAACCGGCTCGGCCCGGCTCGGCCCGGCTCTGAGGGTAATTATGTTCTGTCTCCAGCCGCAGTCGGCGCCAGCTGGCGGCGGCCCTGAACAAAGAGTGTCAGTTCGGGTTCCCGGGGGAGGCGGTGGACGAGCCGGCAGACCTGGACGGGGGCATCGCCTACTATCAGCTGGACGACGCCAGCGAAGCCGTCTTCCCACCGCTGCCGGTAAGAAACCTGAGCCAGGGCCCACCTGAGCCAGGGCCCACCTGAGCCAGGGCCCACCTGAGCCAGGGCCCACCTGAGCCAGGGACCGGTTCTGGTTCAGAGCTGGGAACCTTTGGTTCTGTTTGGATCCAGTCTGACCTTCACCATGGAGGTCGTCTTCACGCTAACGGGTCACCCGTCTGCTCTGCAGGGCACGGCCGTGGCTCCGCCCCCTTCCATGGGGGCCCCGCCTGCTCCCTCCGGCTCCTCTTACCGAGTGCAGAGGGCCTCGGGGCCCCCCGTCCCCCCCCCAGGAAACACCCCTGTGTGCTCGTCAGAGGACGACCAGGAGGACACGAGCACCGTGGAGGACCAGGGTGAGACTGGTTACCGGCTGCTTTTCCAACTGGTTACCTGCTGCTTACCAACTGGTTACCTGCTGCTTTTCCCGGTGGTTACCTGCTGCTTTTCCAGCTGGTTACCTGCTGCTTTTCGTCTGGTTACCGGCTGCTTTTCCAGCTGGTTACCTGCTGCTTTTCCAGCTGGTTACCGGCTGCTTTTCCAGCTGGTTACCGGCTGCTTTTCCAGCTGGTTACCTGCTGCTTTTCCAGCTGGTTACCTGCTGCTTTTCCAACTGGTTACCTGCTGCTTTTCCCGGTGGTTACCTGCTGCTTTTCCAGCTGGTTACCGGCTGCTTTTCCAGCTGGTTACCTGCTGCTTACCAACTGGTTACCTGCTGCTTACCAACTGGTTACCTGCTGCTTTTCCCGGTGGTTACCTGCTGCTTTTCCAGCTGGTTACCGGCTGCTTTTCCAGCTGGTTACCTGCTGCTTTTCCAGCTGGTTACCGGCTGCTTTTCCAGCTGGTTACCTGCTGCTTTTCCAGCTGGTTACCTGCTGCTTTTCCAGCTGGTTACCTGCTGCTTTTCCCGGTGGTTACCTGCTGCTTTTCCAGCTGGTTACCGGCTGCTTTTCCAGCTGGTTACCTGCTGCTTTTCCAGCTGGTTACCGGCTGCTTTTCCAGCTGGTTACCTGCTGCTTTTCCAGCTGGTTACCTGCTGCTTTTCCAGCTGGTTACCTGCTGCTTACCAACTGGTTACCTGCTGCTTTTCCAGCTGGTTACCTGCTGCTTTTCCAGCTGGTTACCGGCTGCTTTTCCAGCTGGTTACCTGCTGCTTTTCCAGCTGGTTACCGGCTGCTTTTCCAGCTGGTTACCTGCTGCTTTTCCAGCTGGTTACCGGCTGCTTTTCCAGCTGGTTACCTGCTGCTTTTCCAGCTGGTTACCTGCTGCTTTTCCAGCTGGTTACCTGCTGCTTTTCCAGCTGGTTACCTGCTGCTTTTCCAGCTGGTTACCTGCTGCTTTTCCCGGTGGTTACCTGCTGCTTTTCCAGCTGGTTACCTGCTGCTTTTCCAGCTGGTTACCTGCTGCTTTTCCCGGTGGTTACCTGCTGCTTTTCCAGCTGGTTACCTGCTGCTTTTCCCGGTGGTTACCTGCTGCTTTTCCAGCTGGTTACCTGCTGCTTTTCCAGCTGGTTACCTGCTGCTTTTCCAGCTGGTTACCGGCTGCTTACCAACTGGTTACCTGCTGCTTTTCCAGCTGGTTACCTGCTGCTTTTCCCGGTGGTTACCTGCTGCTTTTCCAGCTGGTTACCGGCTGCTTTTCCAGCTGGTTACCGGCTGCTTTTCCAGCTGGTTACCGGCTGCTTTTCGTCTGGTTACCTGCTGCTTTTCCAGCTGGTTACCTGCTGCTTTTCCAGCTGGTTACCGGCTGCTTTTCCAGCTGGTTACCTGCTGCTTTTCCAGCTGGTTACCGGCTGCTTTTCGTCTGGTTACCTGCTGCTTTTCCAACTGGTTACCTGCTGCTTTTCCAACTGGTTACCTGCTGCTTTTCCAGCTGGTTACCTGCTGCTTTTCAGCTGGTTACCTGCTGCTTTTCATCTGGTTACCTGCTGCTTTTCATCTGGTTACCTGCTGCTTTTCCCACTGGTTACCTGCTGCTTTTCCAGCTGGTTACCTGCTGCTTTTCAGCTGGTTACCTGCTGCTTTTCATCTGGTTACCTGCTGCTTTTCATCTGGTTACCTGCTGCTTTTCCAGCTGGTTACCTGCTGCTTTTCCAGCTGGTTACCGGCTGCTTTTCCAGCTGGTTACCTGCTGCTTTTCCAGCTGGTTACCTGCTGCTTTTCCAGCTGGTTACCTGCTGCTTTTCCCACTGGTTACCTGCTGCTTTTCCAGCTGGTTACCGGCTGCTTTTCCAGCTGGTTACCTGCTGCTTTTCCAGCTGGTTACCGGCTGCTTTTCCAGCTGGTTACCTGCTGCTTTTCCAGCTGGTTACCTGCTGCTTTTCCCACTGGTTACCTGCTGCTTTTCCAGCTGGTTACCTGCTGCTTTTCCAGCTGGTTACCTGCTGCTTTTCCCGGTGGTTACCTGCTGCTTTTCCAGCTGGTTACCTGCTGCTTTTCCAGCTGGTTACCGGCTGCTTTTCCAGCTGGTTACCTGCTGCTTACCAACTGGTTACCTGCTGCTTTTCCAGCTGGTTACCTGCTGCTTTTCCCGGTGGTTACCTGCTGCTTTTCCAGCTGGTTACCTGCTGCTTTTCCAGCTGGTTACCGGCTGCTTTTCCAGCTGGTTACCTGCTGCTTTTCCAGCTGGTTACCTGCTGCTTTTCCAGCTGGTTACCTGCTGCTTTTCCAGCTGGTTACCGGCTGCTTTTCCAGCTGGTTACCGGCTGCTTTT
Organism: Odontesthes bonariensis; assembly: GCF_027942865.1. NCBI lineage: Eukaryota > Metazoa > Chordata > Actinopteri > Atheriniformes > Atherinopsidae > Odontesthes > Odontesthes bonariensis. The sequence goes on along the minus strand of NC_134509.1, from coordinate 489,074 downwards.
CCAGCTGGTTACCTGCTGCTTTTCCAGCTGGTTACCTGCTGCTTTTCCAGCTGGTTACCTGCTGCTTTTCCAGCTGGTTACCTGCTGCTTTTCCCGGTGGTTACCTGCTGCTTTTCCAACTGGTTACCTGCTGCTTTTCCAACTGGTTACCTGCTGCTTTTCCCACTGGTTACCTGCTGCTTTTCCAACTGGTTACCTGCTGCTTTTCCCACTGGTTACCTGCTGCTTTTCGTCTGGTTACCTGCTGCTTTTCCAACTGGTTACCTGCTGCTTTTCCCACTGGTTACCTGCTGCTTTTCGTCTGGTTACCTGCTGCTTTTCCAACTGGTTACCTGCTGCTTTTCCAACTGGTTACCTGCTGCTTTTCCCACTGGTTACCTGCTGCTTACCGACTGGTTACCTGCTGCTTTTCCCACTGGTTACCTGCTGCTTTTCGTCTGGTTACCTGCTGCTTTTCCAACTGGTTACCTGCTGCTTTTCCAGCTGGTTACCTGCTGCTTTTCCCACTGGTTACCTGCTGCTTTTCGTCTGGTTACCTGCTGCTTTTCCAACTGGTTACCTGCTGCTTTTCCAACTGGTTACCTGCTGCTTTTCCCACTGGTTACCTGCTGCTTACCGACTGGTTACCTGCTGCTTTTCCCACTGATTACCTGCTGCTTTTCCCACTGGTTACTTGCTGCTTTTCCCACTGGTTACTTGCTGCTTTTCCCACTGGTTACCTGCTGCTTTTCCCACTGGTTACCTGCTGCTTTTCCCACTGGTTACCGGCTGCTTTTCCAACTGGTTACCGGCTGCTTTTCCAACTGGTTACCGGCTGCTTTTCCAACTGGTTACCTGCTGCTTTTCCCACTGGTTACCTGCTGCTTACCGACTGGTTACCTGCTGCTTACCGACTGGTTACCTGCTGCTTTTCCCACTGGTTACCTGCTGCTTTTCAGCTGGTTACCTGCTGCTTTTCCCACTGGTTACCTGCTGCTTTTCCCACTGGTTACCTGCTGCTTTTCCCACTGGTTACCTGCTGCTTTTCCCACTGGTTACCTGCTGCTTTTCCAACTGGTTACCTGCTGCTTTTTCCACTGGTTACCTGCTGCTTTTCCCACTGGTTACCTGCTGCTTTTCATCTGGTTACCTGTTGCTTTTCGTCTGGTTACCTGCTGCTTTTCCCACTGGTTACCTGCTGCTTTTCCCACTGGTTACCTGCTGCTTTTCCCACTGGTTACCGGCTGCTTTTCCAACTGGTTACCTGCTGCTTTTCCCACTGGTTACCTGCTGCTTTTCCCACTGGTTACCTGCTGCTTTTCATCTGGTTACCTGTTGCTTTTCGTCTGGTTACCTGCTGCTTTTCCCACTGGTTACCTGCTGCTTACCGACTGGTTACCTGCTGCTTTCCCACTGGTTACCTGCTGCTTTTCATCTGGTTACCTGTTGCTTTTCGACTGGTTACCTGCTGCTTTCCCACTGGTTACCTGCTGCTTTTCCCACTGGTTACCTGCTGCTTTTCATCTGGTTACCTGCTGCTTTTCCGTCTGGTTACCTGCTGCTTTTCCCACTGGTTACCTGCTGCTTTTCCCACTGGTTACCTGCTGCTTTTCCCACTGGTTACCTGCTGCTTTTCCCACTGGTTACCTCCTGCTTACCGACTGGCTACCTGCTGTTTTCCGGCTGCTCCTGGTTCCTGTGTAACATGTCATGTGATCTCTTTGTCAGCGGAGTACACGGAGGAGTTCATGTTCGGCGCTCAGGGTAAGCAGCAGCGACCACGTTGAGGTCACAGCCGCCACGAGTAAAGAAGTGACCTCACCTCCGTCTGTTTCAGATCAGAGCTACCAGCCGTCAGGTGTTTATGCTGCCGCTGAGGCCCCGCCCACTCAGGTAAGTCCTGGGACATGAGGGCGGGGCTTCCAGAGGACAGGTGTGGAGATCAGGTATCAGGTCCTGTGTTTTCTGTTTCTGGGACAGGAGGAGCAGGAAGGAGGCGTGGCCGATTCCCCGAGCAGGGCGGAGCTTAACTACAGCTACGCTCAGCAGGTACGCCGCCCACCTGTTTCTGTTTCTGCTCCCACAGGTGTGTCCTCACCAGGTGTGTCCTCACCAGGTGTGTCCTCACAGAGAAACCGATGTGTGTGTGTGTGTGTGTGTGTTCCAGGTGGTGAAGCCCATGGCGGTCATCTGCTCCTCCCCTTCCTCCTCCTCCTCCTCACCTTCCTCCCCTTCATCACGGGCACCTGCAGCTGCTCACCTGCCGTCAGCCGTGCACACGCAGACGCGCTCAGGTAAACACACGAACACGTGGCTGTGTGGATCTGTGCACAGGGAGGAACACACCTGACCCCACCTGGATCCAGCTCAGGGGTCCGGAGGTCAGGGGTCAGATCGGATCTTTGGAAGCTGTTCTGATGAACATCTGCTGGTCTTCAGACTTTGTGATAATCACTTTTTAAGTCTAAACCATGAATTCAGTTTTCTTCAGACATCTTTTCTGTCCCCAGTTGCCATGGCAATCCCAGCTGCTGCTCCCTGGTTGGTTAACGAGTTGGGCGAGCCTCTCTGCACCGTGGTGGCCCCGCCCCCTTACTCATACGACCTCAACGGCAGTGATTTACCCAGAGGTCAGAGGTCACAGCTGGAGTTCAGTCTGGGGGGGCCACCCGGGTCTCTAACTCTGTTTGTTTGTTTGTTTGTGTGCAGACTGCAGAGTTCTCCAGTATTACTTCAACTTGGGCGTCCAGGTAGGAGCCACATTTACATGTTCACCTTGAACTGTGGCGACCTGTATAAGCTCCTCCCCCTCAGGTGTCCCACGCCCCCCGTCTCTCCGCAGTGGTACCATCAGAGCTTCTGGCAGCAGCAGCAGCAGGTGTACCCCCCCCCCTCGCCGGAGGCCGCCTACCAGTACCAGCACTACCCCCCCTACCTGAGCCAGGAGCCCCCCCTGCATGGTGAGACCAGATTTATTTATTCAAGTTCAGACGGACCAGGAGACCAGAGAGCCCGGTTAGCCGGTTGGTTAGCTGGTCTGTTTGTTAGCCGGTTGGTTAGCTGGTCTGTTTGTTAGCCGGTTGGTTAGCTGGTCTGTTCGTTAGCCGGTTGGTTAGCTGGTCTGTTTGTTAGCCGGTTGGTTAGCTGGTCTGTTCGTTAGCCGGTTGGTTAGCTGGTCTGTTTGTTAGCCGGTTGGTTAGCTTGTCTGTTCATTAACCGGTTGGTTAGCTGGTCTGTTCATTAGCCGGTTGGTTAGCTGGTCTGTTCATTAACCGGTTGGTTAGCTGGTCTGTTCATTAGCCGGTTGGTTAGCCGGTCACTGGTCCCGGAAGGGTAATAAAAAATTGACTTGGAGGTAAAGCCCTGCAGACCATCTGACACCCCCCCACCCCTGGTTTTCTGCCCCCAGCTGCCCCCCCGTCGTATCCGGAGACCAGCCGAGGCACCCACCAGCCCCCCTCTTCCTACCCAGAATCCTTCAGGGCAGCAGATGGACAGATGGAGGGACATGGCAGCGGTCAGTGCTGGTCACCACGGTATCACAAGCATGATGATGTCACCAGCTGTGTGTAATTTAAACCAAAAGCTAAGCTAACCTGAAACTAAATTAAACCAAAAGCTAAGCTAACCTGAAGCTAATTTAAGCCAAAAGCTAAGCTAGCCTGAAACTAAATTAAACCAAAAGCTAAGCTAACCTGAAGCTAATTTAAACCAAAAACTAAGCTAACCTGAAGCTAATCCAAAAAGGAAGCGAAGCCGGTGCTCACATATTGGTTCGATGGTAACTAACTGGAATTAAGTGTCAGTTAAAAATAAAAGCTAAAACCTTAGCTAACCCCTCCTCATAGTGACTTCCTGTGACCACACTGCTCCGTCAGACGGTTGATCGGCGTGTCATTGGTTTAGCTCGTTAGCACCAGCTAACCGTGTCACATGGGTAAACTGTATGTAAATGCTGTAACTGAAGACTTCCTGGCTCATTCATTGTCTCCTCTCACTTTGTAGGACCCGCCCCTTCTGTGGAAGGCTCCTCCTCCTCCTCGGTTAGCCCCACCCCACCAGGCTCCGCCCCCTCCTCGGCCGTCCTGTACCCAGATCAGACGCACCTGCCCCCTCCCCCGCTGCTGCATCTGCCCTACGAAGCTCCGCTCTCTGCTGCCTACCTGACTACAGCCCCGCCCCCTCCTCACCCGTCCCACCTGTCCCATCACTCCTCCTACCACTCCTGTCTGCCCCCCTCCAACCACTGGGGGACGCTCTCAACTACAGGCCACGCCCCTCGAGTCTACTGCCCCGCCCCGAATCCTGCACATGTGGTGGGGTACATCACGACCCCGCCCCCTCACCACTCGGCCACTCACTACATCCCCCCCTCTATCTAAGGCAGATGTTAGCTCGCGGCTAACGGCGCTCTTTGTTTTCAGTGTCAACAATGGAGTGGAGAAAGGAAAAGACTTTAAAACTAAAGAAATAATCCAAGTGTTTCTGTGTTAGCATGTTAGCTTCACATTGAGGCGATTCACATGTTTGCTGTTAGCATGTAGCTAACGTATTTGTTAGCATGTAGCTAACGTTTTTGTGTTTCCAGCAGTGACCTCAGACTCACTGAAACTTCTTTTGCTTTTAGGACGTTTGATTTGTCGCTTCATCTTTCTGTTTATTAAGAACACGTTTGAGCCAGTGTGCTGAAAGATGGCCGCTTTCTTTTAGGATTTGGTTGGCTGAGTTTATGTTGTGAGTATCAGCCAAAAAGGGTGGCTGGGCACCGGGTGGGCATGGTCCCCGTTGGTTGAGGGATGCATTTGTGTTGTTCAATCTGGTATTTTGTTTGGTTTGAGTGAATAAAGTTTGTTTCACTAGCAGATGACGGCTGTTCTCTCGTTTCCATCGGGTCACATGACACGCTGAAGGTCAGAGGCTTTGTTCCAAACCGCATACTACTCCTACTACTCCTACTACTCCTACGAACTTTAACACTTTTTTTTAAGTTCCAGGATGCATACTAGATTCTCCTAAATGTTGGGTATGCATCATGAGGTTACTACTCGTACTCAAACTACCCAAGATGCAACGTAACGTGACGTCGCCGATCGTCATTTCCTGTCAAAACGGCAGTTTCAAGCTAGCTACAACGAGGGTAGGTTCACTTCCTGTTTTCAAAACAAAAGCACCAATTGTATCCTAATGGCTTACCAAAATAAAACAGAAAAAAAACAAAACACAGAGCAGATCTGCCTCTGCTCTCGGTGGAGGAGGACGCCTTTTCTCTGTCTCCCACCTCCCTCCCTCTGTCTGTCTCTGCCTTGTCTCTATCTTTCGGAGCCTCTTTGCATAGTTTCCAAAACTTGTGAATTATGGATTTGGCCAGCTGGTCTCTCAACAAGAAGACAGGGTTTGGGGGAACGTGGCTCAGTGGTTAGTCGGTCGTCCAATACCCGGAAGGTTGGCGGTTCTGGTGGAACTGACAGCTGGAGGGGTGGCAGTCCACCTCCTTGTCACGGCTGAGGTGCCCTTGAGCAAGGCACCGTATCCCCATGCTCCCCGGGCGCTGAATGGCTGCCCACCGCTCCAGGTTGGCATCTGTCTCTGAGTGTGTGTGTCAGCAGGTGCCGACCTGGATGGGTTAAAAGCGGAGGACACATTTCGTGTGTATGCATGACAATAAAATGTTAATCTTAAAGAAGTGTCGGGCCTAAAGAACTATCTCCAGCAGATGAACAGGATGTGAAAGTGATGTCCTTAAGAAAGAGGAAAACTCCAGCTGAGAGATTATTTAACTTAAGGTTTTCTGGGTTTTATTTAGTCCTTTAACAGCTGGTCGGGTCATGTGACTGCAGTCGTGCTGATTGGTGTAGAAACACAAACTGACACGTTTATCACTTCTGTCCTCTTTAATCTGCAGGTATAAAAGTTATAAAGTTATAAATGTTAGAATGTTCTGGCCTCAGGTGGCAGATTACGGTCGCTTTGGGCTCTGACGACCCGGCGCTTCATGCTGGGTTGCAGCTGATTGAACCTAAAGTTCTCCTCTGATCCGGTCCGGGTCCAAACCTCCAGCCGCCCACCCGTCGTCATGGTAACAGCTCGGCAGGGATCTCCACGGTCCACAGGTCCCGGGCGCCACGTGCGCTGAGCGGCGCCCGCAGCCAGCGCGGGTTGGACAGCTGAGTCAGCTGTTTGTCCTGCAGCCCCAGCAGCACGGCCGCGCCCTGAAGGTCCCGTAGCTCCGCCCCCTCCAGGTGGGCGGGGCACAGCCAGGTCCGGCCCACGTCCACTAGGCCTGAAACACAGTGATGCCTTCAGGGACAGCCCTGAAACACAGTGATGCTTTCAGGGACAGCCCTGAAACACAGTGATGCCTTCAGGGACAGCCCTGAAACAGAGTTACAGACAGGTGATGACGCCTTCAGGTACCTGCCACCACGCCGCGGCCGTAGCGCTCCCCGGACTCCAGCAGCGCCCGGATCTGGGCGCCGCTCATCCCCAGCGGCCCGCTCAGCACCTCCCTCCAGTCCTCGCCCTCCCAGTCGCTCCAGGCGACGTGGACCGCCAGGGTCTGGTGCTCCAGGGGGGCCAGCAGGGGCCTCCAGCGGCTCTCCAGCGTCTTCACCCCGTCCAGAACCAGGCCGGCGTACGGCTGCCGGAAGGAGAGGCAGCACAGCCGCTGCGACATGTCTGAGGACCCAGAGGAGAATAAAAAGTTCAACATGTCCGAGTTAGTGGCAGCAGACTGAGGAAACTCATCCGCAGAGCCAGAGGAGCTGGACTCTCAGACAGCGGGATGCTGTCCAGGATCAATCCACGCCGGCCACTCCTGCACATCCTCTTCAGGTGTTGGTCAGCCACAGAAGCACCTTCAGCCAGAGACTGACCGCGCCACAGGAAGTCATTCCTGCCTGTGGCCTTCAAACTGTACAATTCCAGTGTCTGACATCACTTCACCATGTGCAATAACAATAATAATTAGCTACTGAGTAGCATTGTAAAGATTGTTTATTGTATTTTTGTACATATTGAGATTTTTTTTTTTTATCCCCCCCCCCCCCCATCTTATTCATCTTTTCTTTTTTCTGTAATGACAGCACTGCAACAAAAGAAATTTCCCGCAAGGGATTAATAAAGTAATTCTGATTCTGATTAACATGAGCTGAAAACAAAATGTCGGCTTTTTAAAAATGTTTTGGTTTACTTACTGGAAAACGCACGTGACTGAAACTGAACTGAGCTGCGCCGATGGGACCAGAACACACCACGTGACCGCGTGCCGTGTTTTTATTTCCGGTCAGATTAAAACATGTCGGCTGTTGAACTGTTTAAACTTTAAAATCTGAGACTTCTGAACGGGATCCGGCTCAGTCCGTTCTCCCTGTGCGATGACGCGCTGCGTGACGTGACGTTACGTTCACCGGCCGCACGTAACTGCAAACGTGGTCTGTGTGAAGCCGAGTCGGGTCTTTGGACCCGGATTGGTCCGAGTGCTCCAGGACCAGGACCAGGACCGGCTCCTCTCTTCACCGCCACACAGACACAATCTTCTTCTTCTTCGTGTAATTTATTGGCGGTTAGCATCCGTAATGTTGCATTACCGCCACCAACGGTACAATTATGTAACTGCGCGTGTGGAGCGTCGAGGAAGGAGTGACAAAATAAAAGAAAGAAAATAAATAGACAAATAAACAAACAATTCACTAATGTTAGATTCGGTTCTTTTAGTTGGAAGCTGAAGAACGGACCGGAGTAATTCAAGTGAAAATGAAGTCTTTATTGATGGCAACAAGTGAAGTATCTCAGCGCTGGTCTCGGTCTGACAGAACTCTCGCAGGAATCCGTCAGACAGAGCCCCGATTTCCGGTTGTAATTTGTATTTATAGCCTCATAGGTTGGACTCACACTCGACCGAGTATGATTGGACATGAGTAGGTTCAACATGCTTCGTCATCAGTGTTGGGTGTAACGCGTTACACTAACGGAACTACTTTTTCCGGGGAAAAGTAGAGTAACACGTTAACTATCGAGAATTTTGTAACGTAACGCCGTTTATTGTTCGGTCCACCGCAACGCTACTTTTTGTCCTAGGCTATCAAAACGTTGGAGAGCAGGGAAGCTCTGTTGGCTGCCTTGACGTTGCCGAAGTTTTGACCCTAACCCATCGCGGAGTGTTGCACTTTACCCCATGATGAAGAGCCGGCTGAGAATGAACAAAGAGAAGTTTCCGCTCACAGCAGCGCCAGTGAGGCTGACTTTTTTTCTTTTGATGAGGAGGAAGACGCAACGTCCTTTAGCGCAGACGCTGGGGTACTTGAGTCCATGAGATCTGGCTCAGAGTTAGAGCGCCTAAACCGATTCCCCCGATTGAGAGCTGTGTTCATGAAATACAACACTGCCACACCGTCCAGAGCACCGGTGGAAAGGCTGCTCAGCCTGGGAGGTGTCGGTCTTACCCCCAGAAGAAACAGGCTCTCAGATAAACGTTTCGAAAGACTGATGAGATATAATCACACATTTTGTGCTGATGTGGAATAGGTTGCCTGCCTCCCATGCTATCGCTCAAACCTGCCTGTGTTTAATATTATTTTCTCTGTGGCACACTGGAGAAGGGCCAGCATATTCAGTGAACATAGCCTTTTAATTCTGAGGCCAGTCCTGCATTAAGTTGTTCCAAGCAGTATTATCCCACTTTATTTTATTTTAATAATCCATAGATATCAAGCCATTTTGAAGGTATTCTTTTTCAGTTGGATTTACACGAGGCATGTTTTATTTTGAGAAACACAACCCATTTAGAGGTTTTCAGAATGTTCCTAAGATTCGCACCAGCTTCTTTGCACCAATTTTAGGGGTAGCCTATGCTGCCTATCTGATAATGTTTAATATTGTTGTTTAGTGGTGGTGTTTAAACCTACAACCCAATGTGGACATGCTCTGTGGCATTTTTGATAATAAAGAGCATGAAAGAAATATCTGTTGTCCTTCATAGTACAACTTCCACGACACATTTAAGAACAGTTCTGCTCAAAGTCGAGCAACGAAACAGTAACATAAAAGTAACGAGTAACGTAATAAGTTACTGTCTTTAGAGAGTAACTAAGTAAAGTAACAGGTTACTTTTTAAAAGTAACTTCGCCAACACTGTTCGTCATATTCTCTGGATCAGCCCAGAACAATGTGTGTGTGTGAATCTGCCCTCGCTTTCCCAGGCTTTCTACTCCTGGATCACTTTAGGTCATCATGGAAAAGTACTGAGACTTATTTCATTCATAATGTCTAAGAACAAAGCCAATTTTTACACTAAATAAAAAATAAACTAAATCCTTTCAAAAAGTCCTGTAGTCACAGACAGAATCTTCTTCTTCTTCGTTGGTATTTCTCAGCAGCAAACCTCTGCTGCCCTCAGCAGGTGAGACAGAAAAATAAAAAACACTGAGCCATTTAAACAAGTTTTAATTCTTCAGACTTTGACAACATTTACAGGTCAAATATAGCCTGGCTGACGCGTCCACATCTGGATGAGATGGTGGTCTGGGAACTAGGTGTGCGTTTTCTCGTATTTGAGGCGTGGTTTACGAATGCCTAGAGCCGTTTATTGGGCGCTACGAATGTCTATCAAATGGCGTCAGGTTCTTCCCATGCTGCTTTGCGCGCGATTCATAGCCGATTGTATCACTTATACCAGATGACGACAGAAATTCGACGAGGAAGAAGAAAAAAAAAAAGTAAAATAAAAGTGAACTTGCGCTCTAAGCTACTTAAAGTGATGGTTCGGAGTAGATTCACCCGGGGGTCATTTGAACCGTGACATCCAGCCAAGTTTTTTCAATATTGGCTGTCGACGCAGCTTTAGCAGCAGAGAAGCTATCAGGCTTGTGTTGATAATAATAAACTCCTGGACTATGTACAAACTTCCAAATGCATCGTTTTGTGAGTACAGACCATATTTGTACTCCTGTAGAAGTTTGGTGTCATGGCATGTGATTTTAGTGTGGTAATTTTTGAGATACTGCCAGGATCCGTTAGCGCTTTTACTAAGCTATTCGGGATAACTCAGTAACTCAGCTGATGTTCAGCCAATATCGAAAAAACTTCGGGTGGGCTACTTGGCTGGATGTCACGGTTCAAATGACCCCAGGGTGAATCTACTCCGAAACACTTTCTAAGGCTGCATCGAACGGTAACGTTGTGTCCGCTGTCATGTTGGATTAACGCTCTACAAGCTTCGGTGTAGCGCATAGACGTCGTCATCGTCTTGCTGCCCCCCCCGTTCTGTGATTGGTTCCCAAACTCTGTCAAAAATAAGGGCGGTGGTTTCCAGGCTGACTTTGCAGTGAGAATGAAATCGAGCGCAAAGCAGCATGGGAATTCCCAGGCAAGGTCAAATATGCAAGATTACAATGAAACTAAACATGTCAATTAGATTAAATAAAAAGTCAATTAATCTTTTATTATTTTACAAACACGCACCTTTTACTTTAAAGTCAGCAAATAAAATATAAATATAAAAAAAAAAATTAAATGTTACGTGATATTTAACTGATGTAAAAAAAAATAATTAAATGACCATTAAGTAAATAAATCATGAAACCAGAATAAGTTTAAATACTAAATAAAGTTCTGATAAAGCAGCAAAATGAAGAATAAAAAAAACATTTTCTGTTAAAGTTTATTAGTCTGATGAATAAATATAAATAAATAAAAGCTGCTGTTTTCATATGAACTCACAGTAAAAAGCAGAGAAGAAGAATCACAGCATCACATGATCACATCAACCAATCCATAAACACCTACAACCAATCAGAGGGTGGAGGACGGGAGGGACACGCCCCTTTCTCAGTGGTGACATCACCAGACTGGATGATGTCGTCACATCATGTTAATCTGAGCAGCGCAGAGCAAAGTGCGTGATTGGTCAACGTGTTCCACCGCTGCAAACTGCAGAAACTCGCAGAAGAAGAAATGCGAGACTTTCTACTTCCTGTCGGAGCAGAAACTACAAAATAAAACGGATCAAATGTCTGTTCAAATGTTTGTTTTTATAGGCAGAAAAGTAGAAAATAAATAAAGTTTCTTCAGGAAAGTTTAAAAAAGGTGAAAACATTTGAAAATTTTCCCATGAAGAAGAAAATCCCCCGTCATCAGACTGATGGGCGCTGTTCCTCCGTCCTGAGGGGGGCAGCAGCGGCTCAGTTTCTACACCATAAACCACTGTGCTGTGATCTGGATCTGGATCAGGATCTGGATCTGAATCAGCATCTAGATCTGGATCTGGATCTGAATCTGAATCTGGATCAGGATCTGGATCTGAATCAGCATCTAGATCTGGATCTGGATCTGAATCTGGATCTGGATCTGAATCAGCATCTAGATCTGGATCTGGATCTGAATCTGGATCTGGATCTGGATCAGGATCTGGATCTGAATCAGCATCTAGATCTAGATCTGGATTTAAATTGGACTGGATCTGGATCTGGATCTGGATCTGGATCAGGATCTGGATCTGAATCAGCATCTAGATCTGGATCTGGATCTGGATCTGGATCTGAATCTGGATCTGGATCTGGATCTGGATCTGGATCAGGATCTGGATCTGAATCAGCATCTAGATCTAGATCTGGATTTAAATTGGACTGGATCTGGATCTGGATCTGGATCAGGATCTGGATATGAATCAGCATCTAGATCTAGATCTGGATTTAAATTGGACTGGATCTGGATCTGGATCTGGATCAGGATCTGGATCAGGATCCAGATCAGGATCTGGATCTGAAACAGGATCTGGATCAGGATCAGGATCTGGATCTGGATCTGGATCAGGATCAGGATCAGGATCAGGATCAGGATCTGGATCAGGATCTGGATCTGAATCAGCATCTAGATCTAGATCTGGATTTAAATTGGACTGGATCTGGATCTGGATCTGAAACAGGATCTGGATCAGGATCAGGATCTGGATCTGGATCAGGATCAGGATCAGGATCTGGATCAGGATCTAGATCTGAAACAGGATCTGGATCTGAAACAGGATCTGGATCAGGATCTGGATCGGACTGGATCAGGATCTGGATCTGAAACAGGACCTGGATCTGGATCTGAAACCGGATCGGACTGGATCAGGATCAGGATCTGGATCTGGATCTGGACTGGACGTGTCCCCACTAAGACTCACAAACACAGGAGCAGATAACGAACCAATACGATGAAATAATGAAGCAGCTTCATCATCAAGTTCTGAAACGTTTCTGAAGGCCGGGACCGACCCGGGTCGGCCTCCTCAGTCGGACCAGTCCTGGTCCTGGTCCTGGTCGGCCTCCTCAGTCGGACCAGTCCTGGTCCTCGGGCTCGGACTCCTCCTCAGACTCGCTGTACTCCACGGCGATGCGCCGGGACAAGATGGAGGCCACATCGTTCCCTGTGGGCTCTCGCTTCTTTAGCTCCTGCTCACGCTGCTCCTGAACCTTCCTGAGCTGGAGCCCTGAGAGGGGGAGACGGGTGAGACGGGTGAGACGGGTGAGAAGGGGGAGACAGGTGAGACGGGTGAGAAGGGGGAGACACAGGGGAGACGGGGGAGACAGGTGAGACGGGTGAGAAGGGGGAGACACAGGGGAGACGGGGGAGACAGGTGAGACAGGTGAGAAGGGGGAGACACAGGGGAGACGGGTGAGACGGGTGAGACACAGGTGAGATACAGGTGAGATGGGGGAGACAGGTGAGACGGGGGAGAAGGGGGAGACACAGGGGAGACGGGGAAGACGGGGGAGACAGGGGACACAGGTGAGACGGGGGAGACAGGTGAGACGGGTGAGACGGGGGAGACAGGTGAGACGGGTGAGAAGGGGGAGACAGGTGAGACGGGTGAGAAGGGGGAGACACAGGGGAGACGGGGGAGACAGGGGACACAGGTGAGACGGGGGAGACAGGTGAGACGGGTGAGAAGGGGGAGACACAGGGGAGACGGGGGAGACAGGTGAGACAGGTGAGACGGGTGAGAAGGGGGAGATACAGGGGAGACGGGGGAGACAGGGGACACAGGTGAGACGGGGGAGACAGGTGAGACGGGTGAGAAGGGGGAGACACAGGGGAGACGGGGGAGACAGGTGAAACGGGTGAGAAGGGGGAGACACAGGGGAGACGGGGGAGACAGGTGAGACAGGTGAGACGGGTGAGAAGGGGGAGACAGGTGAGACGGGTGAGAAGGGGGAGACACAGGGGAGACGGGGGAGACAGGGGACACAGGTGAGACGGGGGAGACAGGTGAGACGGGTGAGAAGGGGGAGACACAGGGGAGACGGGGGAGACAGGTGAGACGGGTGAGAAGGGGGAGACACAGGGGAGACGGGGGAGACAGGTGAGAAAGGTGAGACGGGTGAGAAGGGGGAGACAGGTGAGACGGGTGAGAAGGGGGAGACACAGGGGAGACGGGGGAGACAGGGGACACAGGTGAGATGGGGGAGACAGGTGAGACAGGTGAGAAGGGGGAGACACAGGGGAGACAGGTGAGATACAGGTGAGACGGGTGAGAAGGGGGAGACACAGGGGAGACGGGGGAGACAGGTGAGATGGGGGACACAGGTGAGACGGGGGAGACGGGGGAGACACAGGGGAGACGGGGGACACAGGTGAGACGGGGGAGACGGGGGAGACACAGGTGAGACGGGGGACACAGGTGAGACGGGGGAGACGGGGGAGACACAGGGGAGACGGGGGAGACACAGGGGAGACGGGGAGACAGGTGAGACGGGTGAGAAGGGGGAGACACAGGGGAGACGGGGGAGACAGGGGACACAGGTGAGATGGGGGAGACAGGTGAGAAGGGGGAGACACAGGGGAGACAGGTGAGATACAGGTGAGACGGGTGAGAAGGGGGAGACACAGGGGAGACGGGGGAGACAGGTGAGATGGGGGACACAGGTGAGACGGGGGAGACGGGGGAGACACAGGGGAGACGGGGGACACAGGTGAGACGGGGGAGACGGGGGAGACACAGGGGAGACGGGGGACACAGGTGAGACGGGGGAGACACAGGTGAGACGGGGGACACAGGTGAGACGGGGGAGACGGGGGAGACACAGGTGAGACAGGTGAGAAGGGGGAGACACAGGGGAGACAGGTGAGATACAGGTGAGACGGGTGAGAAGGGGGAGACACAGGGGAGACGGGGGAGACAGGTGAGATGGGGGACACAGGTGAGACGGGGGAGACGGGGGAGACACAGGGGAGACGGGGGACACAGGTGAGACGGGGGAGACGGGGGAGACACAGGTGAGACGGGGGACACAGGTGAGACGGGGGAGACGGGGGAGACACAGGTGAGACAGGTGAGAAGGGGGAGACACAGGGGAGACAGGTGAGATACAGGTGAGACGGGTGAGAAGGGGGAGACACAGGGGAGACGGGGGAGACAGGTGAGATGGGGGACACAGGTAAGACGGGGGAGACGGGGGAGACACAGGGGAGACGGGGGACACAGGTGAGACGGGGGAGACGGGGGAGACACAGGTGAGACGGGGGACACAGGTGAGACGGGGGAGACGGGGGAGAAGGGGGAGAGAGGTGAGACAGAACACTTGAACTCACTCACACCTGGACCCCCCCCACACCTGAACCCCCCCCCCACACACACTCTCACCTGAACCCCCCCCCCCACACACACTCTCACCTGAACCCCCCCCCCCCCACACTCTCACCTGAACCCCCACCTGAACCCCCCCCATACTCTCACCTGAACCCCCCCCCCCACACACACTCTCACCTGAACCCCCCCCCCACACACACTCTCACCTGAACCCCCCCCCACACTCACACCTGAACCCCCCCCCCACACACACTCTCACCTGAACCCCCCCCCCCCCCACACACACTCTCACCTGAACCCCCCCCCCACACTCTCACCTGAACCCCCCCCCCCACACACACTCTCACCTGAACCCCCCCCCCCACACACACACTCTCACCTGAACCCCCCCCCCCACACACACTCTCACCTGAACCCCCCCCCCCCCACACACACTCTCACCTGAACCCCCCCCCCCCACACACACACACTCTCACCTGAACCCCCCCCCCCCTCACCTCTGCGTATGGCTGCCAGCAGGTCGCTGCGGGCATCATTCGGCGGCACATTCGGACCCCCGGATGGCTTCCTGCCCTCGGGGGGCGGCGGTGCTGCAGCCGAGACAGCGGGGGGGGGTGGGGGGTAGTTACCTGGTGGAGGGGGGGGTGGAGAGGGGCTATAGGGGCGACAGACGGTGGTGGCGCCACCTGCAGAACCAGGAGAGGTTTCATTGGTTAAATCCCCACCGGTGACATCACAATCTGATGCCCCTCCCCTCGGTTACCTGGAGTGGCTGCGGGGTGCAGGGTGGTTGCCATGGCAGCACTGTGGGCGGAGCCGTTGGGAAACGGCACGTGTCCCGCTGATGGCACGAGTGGAGGTGGCGGCGGAGGCGCCGGGGGGGTCCGGTGGTCACTGAGGGGAGATCAGGTGTGTAATCATAGCACGGACACGGTGACAAGCGTGCGTACCCGGCTGCATTCTGATTGGCTGAGCCTGTAAGTGGTGGGTGGGCATGTGTGTGTACCTGGCTGCATTCTGATTGGCTGAGCCTGTAAGTGGTGGGTGGGCATGTGTGTGTACCTGGCTGCATTCTGATTGGCTGAGCCTGTAAGTGGTGGGTGGGCATGTGTGCGTACCTGGCTCCATTCTGATTGGCTGAGCCTGTAAGTGGTGGGTGGGCATGTGTGCGTACCTGGCTCCATTCTGATTGGCTGATCCGGTAAGTGGTGGGTGGGCATGTGTGCGTACCTGGCTCCATTCTGATTGGCTGATCCGGTAAGTGGTGGGTGGGCATGTGTGCGTACCTGGCTGCATTCTGATTGGCTTAGCCTGTAAGAGGTGGGTGGGCATGTGTGCGTACCTGGCTGCATTCTGATTGGCTGAGCCTGTAAGTGGTGGGTGGGCATGTGTGTGTACCTGGCTGCATTCTGATTGGCTGAGCCTGTAAGTGGTGGGTGGGCATGTGTGCGTACCTGGCTCCATTCTGATTGGCTGAGCCTGTAAGTGGTGGGTGGGCATGTGTGCGTACCTGGCTCCATTCTGATTGGCTGATCCGGTAAGTGGTGGGTGGGCATGTGTGTGTACCTGGCTGCATTCTGATTGGCTTAGCCTGTAAGAGGTGGGTGGGCATGTGTGCGTACCTGGCTGCATTCTGATTGGCTGAGCCTGTAAGAGGTGGGTGGGCATGTGTGCGTACCTGGCTCCATTCTGATTGGCTGAGCCTGTAAGTGGTGCGTGGGCATGTGTGTGTACCTGGCTGCATTCTGATTGGCTGAGCCTGTAAGTGGTGGGTGGGCATGTGTGCGTACCTGGCTCCATTCTGATTGGCTGAGCCTGTAAGAGGTGGGTGGGCATGTGTGCGTACCTGGCTCCATTCTGATTGGCTGAGCCTGTAAGTGGTGCGTGGGCATGTGTGCGTACCTGGCTGCATTCTGATTGGCTGATCCGGTAAGTGGTGGGTGGGCATGTGTGCGTACCTGGCTGCATTCTGATTGGCTGATCCGGTAAGTGGTGGGTGGGCATGTGTGCGTACCTGGCTCCATTCTGATTGGCTGATCCGGTAAGTGGTGGGTGGGCATGTGTGCGTACCTGGCTGCATTCTGATTGGCTGAGCCTGTAAGTGGTGGGTGGGCATGTGTGCGTACCTGGCTGCATTCTGATTGGCTGAGCCTGTAAGTGGTGGGTGGGCATGTGTGCGTACCTGGCTCCATTCTGATTGGCTGAGCTGGTAAGTGGGGGGTGGGGGTGATGGTGCGGCTGGTGGCGCCCCAGGGAGTGCTGACGAGTGGTTGCCGCGGTGACTGCGGTGGGTCGGAGGTTACGGTCCAACGACTGAGTCTGACCGCCACCGCTGTTCGCCATGGCGACGGGATCCTTCCCGTCGTGGGCCTGGTGTGGGCTGGAGGGGCCGTCGGACCTGGGGAGGGGCGGAGTTCTCACACCTGTCTGACTCAGAGTGGGTTGAACAGGCGTGTGCTCACCTGTCAGGTGACGTGGACCCATCAGAGGTGTGGTAGGGGGACGGGGTCATTCGAGCGTCGGGGCGCAGCTCCTTGTCGTAGGCCATCAGGTTCCACTCCTGCCGCCGGTTACGAGCTTTCCGAACCTTCTCACGGGACAGAAGACAGAATCAAATTTGGGACACGTTTCTATCCCAGACCCAGTTGGACCAAAGCCCAGTTTCTGAGCAGGTCGCACATGAGGAGTTCCAGACCAGATGAGACCTAAGATCTGATGTTTTCTACACCATTCCTGGCTCTCCTGGGGATTTTTAAGTTCCCGGATGCATACTAGATTCTCCGAAATGTTGGGTATGCATCATGAGGTTACTACTCGTACTCAAACTACCGTGACGTCGCCGATCGTCATTTCCTGTCAAAACGGCAGTTTCAAGCTAGCTACAACGAGGGTAGGTTCACTTCCTGTTTTCAAAACAAAAGCACCAATTGTATGGTAATGGCTTTCCCTATGATAAAAGGCAACAGGTATTTTATTTTGTGAAAATAACCGGAAGTGCGTTGCTCACTGCGGCTAGCTTTAGTAGCGCCGAATTCGTGGGAACAAAATTGTAAACAGCCGGTATTTTGTCAGGTTTTCAACACGTTGGGGATCTAAACGACTACTTTCTCGCCTGAAAATGTTTCAAATGTTGATAAAGTTTACAGAGTTTAGAGCTTAAGAGAAATCAGCTTCAGGCCGGCTGATTTCGGCTCGGGCAGGAGCGAAATGCATTGTGGGTAAATGCTCTGCATACTGTCTGATCGATGAGTATGTAGTATGTAGTATGGAAGTATGTAGTATGTAGTATGTAGTATGGAAGTATGGAAGTATGTAGTATATAGTATGTAGTATGTAGTATGTAGTATGTAGTATGTAGTATGTAGTATGCAGTAAGCGGTTTGGAACACAGCCATGGAGTTACTGAGAGACGTCAGAGCTAAGCTAAGTTAAGCTAAGCTAAGCTAGCTGACTGGGACTTCTTCTCTGACGTCACTTATTAACACGCTGAGGATTGATCTTTCTTTCTTTCTTTCCTGACACACTTTGTGGTTTCAGCTGTTTGGTAAAGTCCAGCTGGACGATGTGAGTTAGTTTCTGCCAGATAAAGACGGAGGTGGGAACCAGTCCCGGTTCTGTGAGTACATCTCTGACTTCACCGGATGTTCTGTTAGGACTCCAGTCAGACTCCTTTCCAACTCATCTGACTCCAATGCACGCCTCTGAGTAATGATGCAACTAGCTTATAGTGTTTCAGTGGGTGGGAGAGAAAGAATAACCTGCCACTCAAACAGGTATCCAATAGGAGCCGTTCCTCTGTCCGATCCCCATGAACCTTAAACACTGAAAGAATCAAGATGAGATGAAAATTCACCTTCTTCACCTCCCGTCCAGAAGATTCTTCTACGTGCTTCTGCTCCTGGAAACCAAGAAAGAAGCTTTTACAGGAATGGATGGATGGAGGGATGGAGGGATGGATGGAGGGATGGAGGGATGGATGGAGGGATGGATGGATGGATGGATGGATGGATGGATGGATGGATGGATGGATGGATGAACAGATGGATGGATAGATTGATGGATGGATGGATGGAGGGATGGATGACAGATGGATGGATGAACAGATGGATGGATGGATGGATGGAGGGATGGATGGACAGATGGATGGATGAACAGATGGATGGATGGATGGATGGATGGATGGATGGATGGATGGATGGATGGATGGATGGATAGATTGATGGATGGATGGATGGATGGATGGATGGATGGATGGATGGATGGATGGATGGATGGATGAACAAATGGATGGATGGACAGATGGATGGATGGATGGATGGATGGATGGATGGATGGATGGATGGATGGATGGATGGATGGACAGATGGATGGATGGATGGATGGATGGATGGATGAACAGATGGATGATGGATGGATGGATAGATTGATGGATGGATGGATGGATGGACAGATGGATGGATGAACAGATGGATGGATGGATGGATGGATGAACAGATGGATGGATGGATGGATGGATGGATGGATGGACAGATGGATGGATGGATGGATGGATAGATTGATGGATGGATGGATGGATGGACAGATGGATGGATGAACAGATGGATGGATGGATGGATGGATGGATGAACAGATGGATGGATGGATGAACAGATGGATGGATGGATGGATGGATGGATGGATGGATGGATGGACAGATGGATGGATGGACAGATGAACAGATGGATGGATGAACAGATGGATGGATGGATGGATGGACAGATGGACGGATGGACAGATGGACAGATGAACGGATGGATGGATGGATGGACAGATGAACAGATGGATGGATGGACAGATGAACAGATGGATGGATGAACAGATGAACAGATGGATGGATGAACAGATGGATGGATGGATGGATGAACAGATGAACAGATGGATGGATGAACAGATGGACAGATGAACAGATGGATGGATGGACAGATGAACAGATGGATGGATGAACAGATGAACAGATGGATGGATGAACAGATGAACAGATGGATGGATGAACAGATGGACAGATGAACAGATGGATGGATGGACAGATGAACAGATGGATGGATGGACAGATGAACAGATGGATGGATGGACAGATGAACAGATGGATGGATGGACAGATGAACAGATGGATGGATGAACAGATGGATGGATGGATGGACAGATGGACGGATGAACGGACCTTTTGTCGTCTCTTCTCCTTGCGTTTCCTCTCGGTTGCCTGCAGCATCTTTTCCTTCCACAGGTGGAAGAAGTACGATGGGTCGGTATAGAACTTCAGGCCGTCCTTCTTATCATCCCTGCAGACGCAGAAGCTCAGTCAGACTACAAATCCATGCTGGGGGGTCAGGATGATGGGGGGGGGGGTTTAAACTGACCTGTAGGGGGTTAGGATGTTGGGGGGGCGGGGTTTAAACTGACCTGTAGGGGGTCAGGATGTTGGGGGCGGGGTTTAAACTGACCTGTAGGGGGTCAGGATGTTGGGGGCGGGGTTTAAACTGACCTGTAGGGGGTCAGGATGTTGAGGGGCGGGGTTTAAACTGACCTGTAGGGGGTCAGGATGTTGGGGGCGGGGTTTAAACTGACCTGTAGGGGGTCAGGATGTTGGGGGCGGGGTTTAAACTGACCTGTAGGGGGTCAGGATGTTGAGGGGCGGCGGCTTGTCGCAGCCTTGGTACATCTCCATCACTGGGTTCAGGATGGAGCTCCGTAATACCACCTGCTGGTCCTGGATGGTACTGCTCCTGAAAGCCTTCCGCAAGTTAATGTCCTGCAGAGACACTGCACAACAAACACGACTGTTACTGCCACAGAAGAAGTCACGAGGAAATCTGAGGTCTGAGAACAGAAAACAAAAAACAAACTGTTTCAGGGAGGAATTCAAAGAACTGATTTCACACTATTTCCACCACAGAAAAAGGAGACTGAAGTCGGTTAAACATCTGGTTTTATGTTGGACACAGCCCAACGCCCTCACTTTACAGAGAGACTGAATATCTGAACACTTCCAGGTCCCCTTTACTGAGGGGCAGATCTGGCCCTGAACACTTCCAGGTCCCCTTTACTGAGGGGCAGATCTGGCCCTGAACACTTCCAGGTCCCCTTTACTGAGGGGCAGATCTGGCCCTGAACACTTCCAGGTCTCCTTTACTGAGGGGCAGATCTGGACTCTGAACACTTCCAGGTCTCCTTGACTGAGGGGCAGATCTGGCCCTGAACACTTCCAGGTCTCCTTGACTGAGGGGCAGATCTGGACTCTGAACACTTCCAGGTCTCCTTTACTGAGGGGCAGATCTGGCCCTGAACACTTCCAGGTCCCCTTTACTGAGGGGCAGATCTGGCCCTGAACACTTCCAGGTCTCCTTTACTGAGGGGCAGATCTGGACTCTGAACACTTCCAGGTCTCCTTTACTGAGGGGCAGATCTGGCCCTGAACACTTCCAGGTCCCCTTTACTGAGGGGCAGATCTGGCCCTGAACACTTCCAGGTCCCCTTTACTGAGGGGCAGATCTGGACTGAAAACTTCCAGGTCTCCTTTACTGAGGGGCAGATCTGGACTCTGAACACTTCCAGGTCTCCTTTACTGAGGGGCAGATCTGGCCCTGAACACTTCCAGGCCTCCTTGACTGAGGGGCAGATCTGGCCCTGAACACTTCCAGGTCTCCTTTACTGAGGGGCAGATCTGGACTCTGAACACTTCCAGGTCTCCTTTACTGAGGGGCAGATCTGGCCCTGAACACTTCCAGGTCTCCTTTACTGAGGGGCAGATCTGGCCCTGAACACTTCCAGGTCTCCTTTACTGAGGGGCAGATCTGGACTGAAAACTTCCAGGTCTCCTTTACTGAGGGGCAGATCTGGACTGAAAACTTCCAGGTCTCCTTTACTGAGGGGCAGATCTGGACTCTGAACACTTCCAGGTCTCCTTTACTGAGGGGCAGATCTGGCCCTGAACACTTCCAGGCCTCCTTGACTGAGGGGCAGATCTGGCCCTGAACACTTCCAGGTCTCCTTTACTGAGGGGCAGATCTGGACTCTGAACACTTCCAGGTCTCCTTTACTGAGGGGCAGATCTGGCCCTGAACACTTCCAGGTCTCCTTTACTGAGGGGCAGATCTGGCCCTGAACACTTCCAGGTCTCCTTTACTGAGGGGCAGATCTGGCCCTGAACACTTCCAGGTCCCCTTTACTGAGGGGCAGATCTGGACTGAAAACTTCCAGGTCTCCTTTACTGAGGGGCAGATCTGGACTCTGAACACTTCCAGGTCTCCTTTACTGAGGGGCAGATCTGGCCCTGAACACTTCCAGGCCTCCTTTACTGAGGGGCAGATCTGGACTCTGAACACTTCCAGGTCCCCTTTACTGAGGGGCAGATCTGGACTCTGAACACTTCCAGGTCCCCTTTACTGAGGGGCAGATCTGGCCCTGAACACTTCCAGGTCCCCTTTACTGAGGGGCAGATCTGGACTCTGAACACTTCCAGGTCCCCTTTACTGAGGGGCAGATCTGGACTCTGAACACTTCCAGGTCCCCTTTACTGAGGGGCAGATCTGGACTCTGAACACTTCCAGGTCCCCTTTACTGAGGGGCAGATCTGGCCCTGAACACTTCCAGGTCTCCTTTACTGAGGGGCAGATCTGGCCCTGAACACTTCCAGGTCCCCTTTACTGAGGGGCAGATCTGGACTCTGAACACTTCCAGGTCCCCTTTACTGAGGGGCAGATCTGGACTCTGAACACTTCCAGGTCCCCTTTACTGAGGGGCAGATCTGGCCCTGAACACTTCCAGGTCTCCTTTACTGAGGGGCAGATCTGGCCCTGAACACTTCCAGGTCTCCTTTACTGAGGGGCAGATCTGGACTCTGAACACTTCCAGGTCCGTTTTACTGAGGGGCAGATCTGGACTCTGAACACTTCCAGGTCCCCTTTACTGAGGGGCAGATCTGGACTCTGAACACTTCCAGGTCTCCTTTACTGAGGGGCAGATCTGGACTCTGAACACTTCCAGGTCTCCTTTACTGAGGGGCAGATCTGGACTCTGGACACTTCCAGGCCTCCTTGACTGAGGGGCAGATCTGGACTCTGAACACTTCCAGGTCCCCTTTACTGAGGGGCGGATCTGGACTCTGAACACTTCCAGGTCTCCTTTACTGAGGGGCAGATCTGGACTCTGAACACTTCCAGGTCTCCTTTACTGAGGGGCAGATCTGGACTCTGAACACTTCCAGGTCTCCTTGACTGAGGGGCAGATCTGGACTCTGAACACTTCCAGGTCCCCTTTACTGAGGGGCAGATCTGGACTCTGAACACTTCCAGGCCTCCTTGACTGAGGGGCAGATCTGGACTCTGAACACTTCCAGGTCCCCTTTACTGAGGGGCAGATCTGGACTCTGAACACTTCCAGGTCTCCTTTACTGAGGGGCAGATCTGGACTCTGAACACTTCCAGGCCTCCTTGACTGAGGGGCAGATCTGGACTCTGAACACTTCCAGGCCTCCTTGACTGAGGGGCAGATCTGGACTCTGAACACTTCCAGGTCTCCTTTACTGAGGGGCAGATCTGGACTCTGAATATTTGGGTGATTCTCCAGCATCAGGTAAATGATGTATGGTATCTCCAGTGAACCAGACCCAATGAAGGATCATTGATCAAACAGAGGGATTCAGGATGCGTTCAGGTCTTAGGAGTCCCTGTACTCCTGTACCCAGAGAAAGCTTCCACCGAGCGGTGGGAAGACGTTAGCTTAGGGGTTTCCACACTGAAAACCATAAATAAACCATCTCCATATGATGTAGGGTGGGATGGTTGAAGGAGTGAATATTTGGGTGGAGGCAGTAGCGTTTGGATGGCTCCTGGGGGGATGTGGGTGGTTACCCACCATCCCCCACCTTCCTCCACGGTGGTTACCCACCTTCCCCCACCTTCCTCCACGGTCTTACCCACCTTCCTCCACGGTGGAGTCCAGCTGAGTGACCTTCACAGCCAGGAGCTCCACCCTCTCCTGCAGGCTGCTCATCCGCAGGTAAAAGCTGTTGGCTTCTGTGAACAGCTCGCCAAAGATGTCCTCCGCGTGGCGACCTGCACGCCGCCACCAGGAAACAACACGTTATCGAGTTCATACCGTTACTGTGAGACCACCATCGGATCATAGCTGAGCTGCGTGGGGGAGCAGGGCCTTGTTGGGTCGGGGTTAGGGGTTAGGGGTTAGGGGAAAGGGTTAGGGGTTAGGGGTTACGTGAAAGGGTTAGGGGTTAGGGGTTAGGGGTTAGGGGAAAGGGTTAGGGTTAGGCATTAGGGGTAAGGGTTAGGGTTAGGGGTTAGGGGTTAGGGGTTAGGGGAAAGGGTTAGGGGTTAGGGGTTAGGGGTTAGGGGAAAGGGTTAGGGGTTAGGGGTTAGGGGTTAGGGGTTAGGGGTTAGGGGAAAGGGTTAGGGGAAAGGGTTAGGGTTAGGGTTAGTGGATCCAGCTGCTGTGTTGGGTTAGGGGTAAGGGTTGGGGTTGGGGTTGGGGTTAGGGGTAAGGGGTAAGAGTTGGGTTGGGGTTGGGGTTAGGGGTAAGGGGTAAGAGTTGGGTTAGGGTTAGGGTTAGTGGATCCAGCTGCTGTGTTGGGTTAGGGGTAAGGGTTGGGGTTGGGGTTGGGGTTAGGGGTTAGGGGTAAGGGGTAAGAGTTGGGTTGGGGTTGGGGTTAGGGGTAAGGGGTAAGAGTTGGGTTAGGGTTAGGGTTGGTGGATCCAGCTGCTGTGTTGGGTTAGGGGTAAGGGTTGGGGTTAGGGGTAAGGGTTAGGGGTTAGGGGTTAGGGGTTAGGGGTTAGGGGTTAGGGGAAAGGGTTAGGGGTTAGGGGTTAGTGGAAAGGGTTAAGCTTAGGGTTAGGGTTAGTGGATCCAGCTGCTGTGTTGGGTTAGGGGTAAGGGTTGGGTTGGGGTTGGGGTTAGGGGTTAGGGGTTAGGGGTAAGGGGTAAGAGTTGGGTTGGGGTTAGGGGTTAGGGGTAAGGGGTAAGAATTGGGTTGGGGTTAGGGTTGGTGGATCCAGCTGCTGTGTTGGGTTAGGGGTAAGGGTTGGGTTGGGGTTGGGGTTGGTGGATCCAGCTGCTGTGTTGGGTTGGGGGTTAGGGGTTAGGGGTAATGGGTAAGAGTTGGGTTGGGGTTGGGGTTAGGGGTTAGGGGTTAGGGGTAAGGGGTAAGAGTTGGGTTGGTGTTGGGGTTAGGGGTTAGGGATTAGGGGTAAGGGTTGGGTTGGGGTTGGGGTTGGTGGATCCAGCTGCTGTGTTGGGTTAGGGGTTAGGGGTTAGGGGTAAGGGGTAAGAGTTGGGTTGGTGTTGGGGTTAGGGGTTAGGGATTAGGGGTTAGGGTTAGGGTTAGGGTTGGGGTTAGGGGTAAGGGGTAAGGGGTAAGGGGTAAGGGGTTAGGGTTGGGGTTGGGGTTAGGGGTAAGGGGTAAGAGTTGGGTTGGGGTTAGGGTTGGTGGATCCAGCTGCTGTGTTGGGTTGGGGTTAGGGGTTAGGGATTAGGGTTAGGGTTGGGGTTAGGGGGTTAGGGGTTAGGGGTAAGGGGTACGAGTTGGGTTGGGGTTGGGGTTAGGGGTAAGAGTTCGGTTGGGGTTAGGGTTGGTGGATCCAGCTGCTGTGTTGGGTTAGGGGTAAGGGTTGGGGTTAGGGTTGGTGGATCCAGCTGCTGTGTTGAGCTGTTTAAACTTAAATCGGAAACATCCGTGGCTGCTCTCATCTCCTCTGAGCCTGTGGTGATAAAGTGAGGACAATCAAACATGGAGTTACCACAACATGAAGCATTAGCACTCACTGAGTCCTCCCAGCTGCTTGATGACGGCAGCCAGCGCGCTGTTGGTGACGCACTCCAGCTCACTGGCGACTCCATCAGGCAGAGCACCGCGGCACAGGAACCTGGGCTCGATGATCCTCTTCACCAACGGCATGGCTGCCTGCACACAGCACCACCCACAGTGTGATGATGACTCCGGCTGCAACCTTCAGTTAAATGCTGAGTAAAGTATTGGGTTTGCTTTTTAAAGTGACTCTCAGACAAAGGGAACCCTTCCTGCTTCCATAGGAATTCAGAGGGTAACGGCTGATTTATGGTCGCCATTTTTGAAAGAGTTTACTGTGTGCCGGTCAACATTTTAAAAAAATGGAGCAAATCTTTCTCTCTGGGTCGCCATCGTTCACTGTGAGGAGTGGAACGGAGCCGGAAGGTGAACAACCAATCAACCACTTTCACCATAGACGTCGTGAGATTGGGTCGTCTAGCGTAGCGACGCCTGCTGATCGGGAGGTAAACTGCCTTGGGTATCCAACAGCCCGATGGAGAACTTCGAAAGGACAGAGAAGCAGACTGAGGCCTTACGTAGCAGCCAGGAGCTGCTGATCAAAGCACTGATTAATTAATCATCAGTAAGTGTGTTAACACGATGCCAAGGAGGAAAGACATCAGCAATGATCTCAGAGAAGCAGCTGCTGCCCATCAACTTGGGAAGGGTTATAATATCTGGAGTCCATCATTCTACAGAGAGAAAGATTATTCTACCAGCTGCTGGATCAGGGGTTCACTTAGTTTCTCACTGCTGCTACCAGCTGCTGGGTCAGGGGTTCACTTAGTTTCTCACTGCTGCTACCAGCTATTGGATCAGGGGTTCACTTAGTTTCTCACTCACTGCTGCTACCAGCTGCTGGATCAGGGGTTCACTTAGTTTCTCACACACTGCTGCTACCAGCTGCTGGATCAGGGGTTCACTTAGTTTCTCACTCACTGCTGCTACCAGCTGCTGGATCAGGGGTTCACTTAGTTTCTCACTCACTGCTGCTACCAGCTGCTGGATCAGGGGTTCACTTAGTTTCTCACTGATGCTACCA
Source organism: Odontesthes bonariensis (assembly GCF_027942865.1). NCBI lineage: Eukaryota > Metazoa > Chordata > Actinopteri > Atheriniformes > Atherinopsidae > Odontesthes > Odontesthes bonariensis. The sequence goes on along the minus strand of NC_134509.1, from coordinate 462,653 downwards.
GCTTCTGGATCAGGGGTTCACTTACTTTCTCACTCATTTCTGCTACCAGCTGCTGGATCAGGGGTTCACTTAGTTTCTCACTGCTGCTGCTACCAGCTGCTGGATCAGGGGTTCACTTAGTTTCTCACTGCTGCTACCAGCTATTGGACCAGGGGTTCACTTAGTTTCTCACTCACTGCTGCTATCAGCTGCTGGATCAGGGGTTCACTTAGTTTCTCACACACTGCTGCTACCAGCTGCTGGATCAGGGGTTCACTTAGTTTCTCCCTCACTGCTGCTACCAGCTGCTGGATCAGGGGTTCACTTAGTTTCTCACTCACTGCTGCTACCAGCTGCTGGATCAGGGGTTCACTTAGTTTCTCACTCACTGCTGCTACCAGCTGCTGGATCAGGGGTTCACTTAGTTTCTCACACACTGCTGCTACCAGCTGCTAGATCAGGGGTTCACTTCGTTTCTCACTCACTGCTGCTACCAGCTGCTGGATCAGGGGTTCACTTAGTTTCTCACTGCTGCTACCAGCTGCTGGATCAGGGGTTCACTTATTTTCTCACACACTGCTGCTAGCAGCTGCTGGATCAGGGGTTCACTTAGTTTCTCACACATTGCTGCTAGCAGCTGCTGGATCAGGGGTTCACTTAGTTTCTCACACACTGCTGCTACCAGCTGCTGGATCTGGGGTTCACTTAGTTTCTCACTCACTGCTGCTAGCAGCTGCTGGATCAGGGGTTCATTTAGTTTCTCACTCACTGCTGCTACCAGCTGCTGGATCAGGGGTTCACTTAGTTTCTCACTCACTGCTGCTACCAGCTGCTGGATCAGGGGTTCACTTAGTTTCTCACTCACTGCTGCTACCAGCTGCTGGATCAGGGGTTCACTTAGTTTCTCACTGCTGCTACCGGCTGCTGGATCAGGGGTTCACTTAGTTTCTCACTCACTGCTGCTACCAGCTGCTGGATCAGGGGTTCACTTAGTTTCTCACTGCTGCTACCGGCTGCTGGATCAGGGGTTCACTTAGTTTCTCACTCACTGCTGCTACCAGCTGCTGGATCAGGGGTTCACTTAGTTTCTCACTGCTGCTACCAGCTGCTGGATCGGGGGTTCACTTAGTTTCTCACTGCTGCTACCGGCTGCTGGATCAGGGGTTCACTTAGTTTCTCACTCACTGCTGCTACCAGCTGCTGGATCAGGGGTTCACTTAGTTTCTCACTCACTGCTGCTACCAGCTGCTGGATCAGGGGTTCACTTAGTTTCTCACACACTGCTGCTACCAGCTGCTGGATCAGGGGTTCACTTAGTTTCTCACTGCTGCTACCAGCTGCTGGATCAGGGGTTCACTTAGTTTCTCACTGCTGCTACCAGCTGCTGGATCAGGGGTTCACTTAGTTTCTCACTGCTGCTACCAGCTGCTGGATCAGGGGTTCACTTAGTTTCTCACTGCTGCTACCAGCTGCTGGATCAGGGGTTCACCTAGTTTCTCACTGCTGCTACCAGCCGCTGGATCAGGGGTTCACTTAGTTTCTCACACATTGCTGCTAGGAGCTGCTGGATCAGGGGTTCACTTAGTTTCTCACTCACTGCTGCTACCAGCTGCTGGATCAGGGGTTCACTTAGTTTCTCACACACTGCTGCTACCAGCTGCTGGATCAGGGGTTCACTTAGTTTCTCACTCACTGCTGCTACCAGCTGCTGGATCAGGGGTTCACTTAGTTTCTCACTCACTGCTGCTACCAGCTGCTGGATCAGGGGTTCACTTAGTTTCTCACTCACTGCTGCTACCAGCTGCTGGATCAGGGGTTCACTTAGTTTCTCACACACTGCTGCTACCAGCTGCTGGATCAGGGGTTCACTTAGTTTCTCACACACTGCTGCTACCAGCTGCTGGATCAGGGGTTCACTTAGTTTCTCACTGCTGCTACCAGCTGCTGGATCAGGGGTTCACTTAGTTTCTCTCTCACTGCTGCTACCAGCTGCTGGATCAGGGGTTCACTTAGTTTCTCACACATTGCTGCTACCAGCTGCTGGATCAGGGGTTCACTTAGTTTCTCACACACTGCTGCTACCAGCTGCTGGATAAGGGGTTCACTTAGTTTCTCACTCACTGCTGCTACCAGCTGCTGGATAAGGGGTTCACTTAGTTTCTCTCTCACTGCTGCTACCAGCTGCTGGATCAGGGGTTCACTTAGTTTCTCACACACTGCTGCTACCAGCTGCTGGATCAGGGGTTCACTTAGTTTCTCACACACTGCTGCTACCAGCTGCTGGATAAGGGGTTCACTTAGTTTCTCACACACTGCTGCTACCAGCTCCTGGATCAGGGGTTCACTTAGTTTCTCACACACTGCTGCTAGCAGCTGCTGGATCAGGGGTTCACTTAGTTTCTCACACATTGCTGCTAGCAGCTGCTGGATCAGGGGTTCACTTAGTTTCTCCCTCACTGCTGCTACCAGCTGCTGGATCAGGGGTTCACTTAGTTTCTCTCTCACTGCTGCTACCAGCTGCTGGATCAGGGGTTCACTTTGTTTCTCACACACTGCTGCTACCAGCTGCTGGATCAGGGGTTCACTTAGTTTCTCACACATTGCTGCTAGCAGCTGCTGGATCAGGGGTTCACTTAGTTTCTCCCTCACTGCTGCTACCAGCTGCTGGATCAGGGGTTCACTTAGTTTCTCTCTCACTGCTGCTAGCAGCTGCTGGATCAGGGGTTCACTTAGTTTCTCACACACTGCTGCTACCAGCTGCTGGATCAGGGGTTCACTTAGTTTCTCACACATTGCTGCTACCAGCTGCTGGATCAGGGGTTCACTTAGTTTCTCACACACTGCTGCTACCAGCTGCTGGATCAGGGGTTCACTTAGTTTCTCACACACTGCTGCTACCAGCTGCTGGATCAGGGGTTCACTTAGTTTCCCTCTCACTGCTGCTACCAGCTGCTGGATCAGGGGTTCACTTAGTTTCTCACACACTGCTGCTAGCAGCTGCTGGATCAGGGGTTCACTTAGTTTCTCACACACTGCTGCTACCAGCTGCTGGATCAGGGGTTCACTTAGTTTCTCACTGCTGCTACCGGCTGCTGGATCAGGGGTTCACTTAGTTTCTCACTGCTGCTACCGGCTGCTGGATCAGGGGTTCACTTAGTTTCTCTCTCACTGCTGCTACCAGCTGCTGGATCAGGGGTTCACTTAGTTTCTCTCTCACTGCTGCTACCAGCTGCTGGATCAGGGGTTCACTTAGTTTCTCCCTCACTTCTGCTACCAGCTGCTGGATCAGGGGTTCACTTAGTTTCTCCCTCACTGCTGCTAGCAGCTGCTGGATCAGGGGTTCACTTAGTTTCTCACACACTGCTGCTACCAGCTGCTGGATCAGGGGTTCACTTAGTTTCTCACTGCTGCTACCAGCTGCTGGATCAGGGGTTCACTTAGTTTCTCTCTCACTGCTGCTACCAGCTGCTGGATCAGGGGTTCACTTAGTTTCTCACACATTGCTGCTACCAGCTGCTGGATCAGGGGTTCACTTAGTTTCTCACACACTGCTGCTACCAGCTGCTGGATAAGGGGTTCACTTAGTTTCTCACTCACTGCTGCTACCAGCTGCTGGATAAGGGGTTCACTTAGTTTCTCACTCACTGCTGCTACCAGCTGCTGGATCAGGGGTTCACTTAGTTTCTCACTGCTGCTGCTACCAGCTGCTGGATCAGGGGTTCACTTAGTTTCTCTCTCACTGCTGCTACCAGCTGCTGGATCAGGGGTTCACTTAGTTTCTCACACACTGCTGCTACCAGCTGCTGGATAAGGGGTTCACTTAGTTTCTCACACACTGCTGCTACCAGCTGCTGGATCAGGGGTTCACTTAGTTTCTCACACACTGCTGCTAGCAGCTGCTGGATCAGGGGTTCACTTAGTTTCTCACTCACTGCTGCTAACAGCTGCTGGATCAGGGGTTCACTTAGTTTCTCACTCACTGCTGCTACCAGCTGCTGGATCAGGGGTTCACTTAGTTTCTCTCTCACTGCTGCTACCAGCTGCTGGATCAGGGGTTCACTTAGTTTCTCACACACTGCTGCTACCAGCTGCTGGATCAGGGGTTCACTTAGTTTCCCACTGCTGCTACCAGCCGCTGGATCAGGGGTTCACTTAGTTTCTCACAAACTGCTGCTAGCAGCTGCTGGATCAGGGGTTCACTTAGTTTCTCTCTCACTGCTGCTACCAGCTGCTGGATCAGGGGTTCACTTAGTTTCTCCCTCACTGCTGCTACCAGCTGCTGGATCAGGGGTTCACTTAGTTTCTCACTCACTGCTGCTACCAGCTGCTGGATCAGGGGTTCACTTAGTTTCTCACACACTGGTACTACCAGCTGCTGGATCAGGGGTTCACTTAGTTTCTCACTCACTGCTACCAGCTGCTGGATCAGGGGTTCACTTAGTTTCTCACACACTGCTGCTACCAGCTGCTGGATCAGGGGTTCACTTAGTTTCTCACTGCTGCTACCAGCTGCTGGATCAGGGGTTCACTTATTTTCTCACACACTGCTGCTACCAGCTGCTGGATCAGGGGTTCACTTAGTTTCTCACACATTGCTGCTAGGAGCTGCTGGATCAGGGGTTCACTTAGTTTCTCACTCACTGCTGCTACCAGCTGCTGGATCAGGGGTTCACTTAGTTTCTCACACACTGCTGCTACCAGCTGCTGGATCAGGGGTTCACTTAGTTTCTCTCTCACTGCTGCTACCAGCTGCTGGATCAGGGGTTCACTTAGTTTCTCACACACTGCTGCTACCAGCTGCTGGATCAGGGGTTCACTTAGTTTCTCACACACTGCTGCTACCAGCTGCTGGATCAGGGGTTCACTTAGTTTCTCACACATTGCTGCTAGCAGCTGCTGGATCAGGGGTTCACTTAGTTTCTCACACATTGCTGCTAGCAGCTGCTGGATCAGGGGTTCACTTAGTTTCTCCCTCACTGCTGCTACCAGCTGCTGGATCAGGGGTTCACTTAGTTTCTCACACACTGCTGCTACCAGCTGCTGGATCAGGGGTTCACTTAGTTTCTCACTCACTGCTGCTACCAGCTGCTGGATCAGGGGTTCACTTAGTTTCTCACACACTGCTGCTACCAGCTGCTGGATCAGGGGTTCACTTAGTTTCTCACTCACTGCTGCTACCGGCTGCTGGATCAGGGGTTCACTTAGTTTCTCACACACTGCTGCTACCAGCTGCTGGGTCAGGGGTTCACTTAGTTTCTCACACACTGCTGCTACCAGCTGCTGGATCAGGGGTTCACTTAGTTTCTCACACACTGCTGCTACCAGCTGCTGGATCAGGGGTTCACTTAGTTTCTCACACACTGCTGCTACTAGCTGCTGGATCAGGGGTTCACTTAGTTTCTCACTGCTACTACCAGCTGCTGGATCAGGGGTTCACTTAGTTTCTCACTGCTGCTACCAGCTGCTGGATCAGGGGTTCACTTAGTTTCTCACACATTGCTGCTAGCAGCTGCTGGATCAGGGGTTCACTTAGTTTCTCACACATTGCTGCTAGCAGCTGCTGGATCAGGGGTTCACTTAGTTTCTCCCTCACTGCTGCTAGCAGCTGCTGGATCAGGGGTTCACTTAGTTTCTCCCTCACTGCTGCTACCAGCTGCTGGATCAGAGGTTCACTTAGTTTCTCACACACTGCTGCTACCAGCTGCTGGATCAGGGGTTCACTTAGTTTCTCACTCACTGCTGCTACCAGCTGCTGGATCAGGGGTTCACTTAGTTTCTCACACACTGTTGCTACCAGCTGCTGGATCAGGGGTTCACTTAGTTTCTCACACACTGCTGCTACCAGCTGCTGCCATGGTAACACAGCCAGCCTCTCACATCATGCTCTGTTGCCCACAGAGCGCACCATGGTTACCGTTGCTAGGAGACAGAGTGGGAGGCCCTGTTGTAACCGACAGTAATCAGATTACTCTGCTGAGGTTTACTGATCAGGAGCTGAATGAAACGGTTCGTCTATTGTCACCAATAGATTTAAAAATTAAATCCAGCTTCATGTAGAGACAAACCAGTGGTTAGATGATGCAGCAAAAACATGTGGGGCAGTGAAACATCTAAAACATGTGGGGCAGGGACACATCTAAAACATTTGGGGCAGGGACACATCTAAAACATGTGGGGCAGGGACACATCTAAAACATGTGGGGCAGTGAAACATCTAAAACATGTGGGGCAGGGACACATCTAAAACATGTGGGGCAGGGACACATCTAAAACATGTGGGGGAGTGAAACATCTAAAACATGTGGGGCAGGGGCACATATAAAGCATGTGGGGTAGGGACACATCTAAAACATGCGGGGCAGGGACACATCTAAAGCATGTGGGGCAGGGACACATCTAAAACATGTGGGGCAGGGACACATCTAAAACAAGTAGGGCAGGGACACATCTAAAGCATGTGGGGCAGGGACACATCTAAAACATGTGGGGCAGGGACACATCTAAAGCATGTGGGGCAGGGACACATCTAAAACATGTGGGGCAGGGACACATATAAAACATGTAGGGTAGGGACACATCTAAAACATGCGGGGCAGGGACACATCTAAAACATGTAGGGTAGGGACACATCTAAAACATGCGGGGCAGGGACACATATAAAACATGTAGGGTAGGGACACATCTAAAACATGTGGGGCAGTGACACATCTCAAACATGTGTTGCAGGGACACATCTAAAACATGTGGGGCAGGGACACATATAAAACATGTAGGGTAGTTACACATCTATAACATCCGGGGCAGGGACACATCTAAAACATGTGGGGTACTGACACATCTAAAACATGTGGGGCAGGGACACATCTAAAACATGCAGGGTACTGACACATCTAAAACAGGCGGGGCAGATGTTCCCAGAAATCCCTGCTGCAGTGATTCTGATAAAGGAAGCTCCATATGAGCAGGTGTCAAACAGAAGCTGCCTCTCACTGGTCTTTGATGGGTTTGTTTTTGTTGTCGATGCAGTTTCTGAACCAGGAAACAGTTCAGCTTCCCAAAAACTGGACTTACAGGAAGCGGAAACCCTCAGACTGGATCACCACCAGGTCACACCTGCTGCCCCACCTGCTCACCCGCTGCTCCACCTGCTCACCTGCCGCCCCACCTGCTCACCTGCTGCCCCACCTGCTCACCTGCTGCCCCACCTGCTCACCTGCTGCCCCACCTGCTGCTCCACCTGCTGCCCCAACTGCTCACCTGGTCACCTGCTGCCCCACCTGCTGCCCCACCTGCTCACCTGCTCACCTGGTCACCTGCTGCCCCACCTGCTGCCCCACCTGCTCACCTGCTGCCTCACCTGCTCACCTGCTGTCCCACCTGCTGCCCCACCTGCTCACCTGCTGCCCCACCTGGTGCCTCACCTGCTCACCTGCTGCCCCACCTGCTCACCTGCTCACCTGCTGCCCCACCTGCTCACCTGCTGCCCCACCTGCTCACCTGCTGCCCCACCTGCTGCCCGACCTGCTCACCTGCTGCCCGACCTGCTCACCTGCTCACCTGCTGCCCCACCTGCTCACCTGCTGCCCCACATGCTGCCCCACCTGCTGCTCCACCTGCTGCCCCAACTGCTCACCTGGTCACCTGCTGCCCCACCTGCTGCCCCACCTGCTCACCTGCTCACCTGCTGCCTCACCTGCTCACCTGCTGTCCCACCTGCTGCCCCACCTGCTCACCTGCTGCCTCACCTGCTCACCTGCTGTCCCACCTGCTGCCCCACCTGCTCACCTGCTGCCCCACCTGCTGCCTCACCTGCTCACCTGCTGCCCCACCTGCTCACCTGCTCACCTGCTGCCCCACCTGCTCACCTGCTGCCCCACCTGCTGCCCCACCTGCTCACCTGCTGCTCCACCTGCTGCTCCACCTGCTGCCCCACCTGCTGCCCGACCTGCTCACCTGCTGCCCGACCTGCTCACCTGCTGCCCCACCTGCTGCCCCACCTGCTGCCTGACCTGCTCACCTGCTCACCTGCTGCCCCACCTGCTGCCCCACCTGCTCACCTGCTGCCCCACCTGCTGCCCGACCTGCTCACCTGCTGCCCCACCTGCTGCCCGACCTGCTCACCTGCTCACCTGCTGCCCCACCTGCTGCCCGACCTGCTCACCTGCTGCCCCACCTGCTGCCCGACCTGCTCACCTGCTCACCTGCTGCCCCACCTGCTGCCCCACCTGCTCACCTGCTGCCCCACCTGCTGCCCGACCTGCTCACCTGCTGCCCCACCTGCTGCCCGACCTGCTCACCTGCTCACCTGCTGCCCGACCTGCTCACCTGCTGCCCCAACTGCTCACCTGCTCACCTGCTGTCCCACCTGCTGCCCCACCTGCTCACCTGCTCACCTGCTACCCCACCTGTTGCCCCACCTGTTGCTCCAACTGCTCACCTGCTCACCTGCTGCCCCACCTGTTGCCCCAACTGCTCACCTGCTCACCTGCTGCCCCACCTGTTGCCCCACCTGTTGCCCCAACTGCTCACCTGCTCACCTGCTGCCCCACCTGTTGCCCCAACTGCTCACCTGCTCACCTGCTGCCCCACCTGCTGCCCCCCCCCCCCACACACACACACACGTTCACAGGTCTTCTTTGAGAAGGTAATGACGTCACTAATGTGTAGTACACCCCCCCCCCCACCTTCCCTCTCTCTCTCACACACACGCGACACTGATCGATCCACCGATCAGCTGATTTATCTACAAACTGGCAGCTGATGACGTCATCGCGGGCTCGCTGACTGGCAGGTGTCTGATCAGTGATCGATCTGTGGGCCGCGATCATCGCGCGCATTTATTCCACAACGTGTCAGCTGCAAAGGAGCCAATTGGGGGGGGGGGGGGCGATGAGACTCACCGGGCCGAGGCTCCGGGTCTGAGTCCGGGTCTGAGTCCGGGTCTGAGTCCGGGTCTGAGTCCGGTTCTGGCTGCTCAGGCTGCTCCGTCACACGGCGGCGGACTCATCCTCCTCCACCGGCCGGGAGCGGATGCTGACAGACGGTGGAGGAGGGGGTGGTTTTCCGCTCCTCCTCTCGGCTGCTGTCGGCTTTGGTCGGTAAACTCCGGCAAGAGAGTGAGCGGAGAACAGAAGCTGCTGATTTAGTCTGTTTATGTTCAGGTGAAACATGAAGCAACAAACTGATGAAGCAACAAACTGATGAGGCAACAAACTGATGAGGCAACAAACAGATGAGGCAACAAACACATGACGTAACAAACAGATGAAGCAACAAACAGATGAGGCAACAAACAGATGAGGCAACTGAGGCAACAAACAGATGAAGCAACAAACAGATGAGGCAACAAACATATGAAGCAATAAACAGATGAAGCAATAAACAGATGAGGCAACAAACATATGAAGCAATAAACAGATGAAGCAATAAACAGATGAGGCAACAAACATATGAAGCAATAAACAGATGAAGCAACAAACAGATGAGGCAACAAACACATGACGCAACAAACAGATGAAGCAACAAACAGATGAGGCAACAAACAGATGAGGCAACTGAGGCAACAAACAGATGAAGCAACAAACAGATGAAGCAATAAACAGATGAAGCAATAAACAGATGAGGCAACAAACATATGAAGCAATAAACAGATGAAGCAACAAACAGATGAGGCAACAAACACATGACGCAACAAACAGATGAAGCAACAAACAGATGAGGCAACAAACAGATGAGGCAACTGAGGCAACAAACAGATGAAGCAACAAACAGATGAGGCAACAAACACATGAAGCAACAAACAGATGAAGCAATAAACAGATGAAGAAATCAACAGATGAAGCAATAAACAGATGAAGCAACCAATAGATGAAGCAATAAACAGATGAAGCAATAAACAGATGAAGCAACAAACAGATGAGGCCACAAACAGATGAAGCAACAAACAGATTAAGCAACCAACAGATGAAGCAACAAACAGATAAAGCAACCAACAGATGAAGCAACCAACAGATGAAGCAACCAACAGATGAGGCAACAAACAGATGAAGCAACCAACAGATGAAGCAACCAACACATGAAGCAACCAATAGATGAAGCAATAAACAGATGAAGCAATAAACAGATGAAGCCACAAACAGATGAAGCAACAAACAGATCAAGCAACCAACAGATGAAGCAACAAACAGATAAAGCAACCAACAGATGAAGCAACCAACAGATGAAGCAACCAACAGATGAAGCAATAAAAAGATGAAGCAACAAACAGACGAGGCAACAAGATGAGGCAATCAACAGATGAAGCAACCAACAGATGAAGCAATCAACAGATGAAGAAACAAACAGATGAGGCAACCAACAGATGAAGCAACCAACAGATGAAGCAAACAACAGATGAAGCAACAAACAGATGAAGCAACAAACAGATGAAGCAACCAACAGATGAAGCAACCAACAGATGAGGCAACAAACAGATGAAGCAACCAACAGATGAAGCAACCAACAGATGAAGCAACCAACAGATGAAGCAACAAACAGATAAAGCAACCAACAGATGAAGCAACAAACAGATGAAGCAACCAACAGATGAAGCAATAAACAGATGAAGCAACAAACAGACGAGGCAACAAGATGAGGCAACCAACAGATGAAGCAACAAACAGATGAAGTAACCAACAGATGAGGCAACCAACAGATGAAGCAACAAACAGATGAAGCAACCAACAGATGAAGAAACCAACAGATGAAGCAACAAACAGATGAAGCAATAAACAGATGAAGCAACAAACAGATGAGGCAACAAGATGAGGCAACAAACAGATGAAGCAATAAACAGATGAAGCAACAAACAGATGAGGCAACAAGATGAGGCAACCAACAGATGAAGCAACAAACAGATGAAGCAACAAACAGATAAAGCAACCAACAGATGAAGCAACCAACAGATGAAGCAACAAACAGATTAAGCAACCAACAGATGAAGCAACAAACAGATAAAGCAACCAACAGATGAAGCAACCAACAGATGAAGTAACCAACAGATGAGGCAACCAACAGATGAAGCAACAAACAGATGAAGCAACCAACAGATGAAGCAATCAACAGATGAAGAAACAAACAGATGAGGCAACCAACAGATGAAGCAATCAACAGATGAAGCAACCAACAGATGAGGCAACCAACAGATGAAGCAACCAACAGATGAAGCAAACAACAGATGAAGCAACAAACAGATGAAGCAACAAACAGATGAAGCAACCAGCAGATGAAGCAACCAACAGATGAGGCTAAAAACAGATGAAGCAACCAACAGATGAAGCAACAAACAGATAAAGCAACCAACAGATGAAGCAACAAACAGATGAAGCAACCAACAGATGAAGCAATAAACAGATGAAGCAACAAACAGACGAGGCAACAAGATGAGGCAACCAACAGATGAAGCAACAAACAGATGAAGTAACCAAGAGATGAGGCAACCAACAGATGAAGCAACAAAAAGATGAAGCAACCAACAGATGAAGCAACCAACAGATGAAGTAACAAACAGATGAAGCAATAAACAGATGAAGCAACAAACAGATGAGGCAACAAGATGAGGCAACAAACAGATGAAGCAATAAACAGATGAAGCAACCAACAGATGAGGCAACAAGATGAGGCAACCAACAGATGAAGCAACAAACAGATGAAGCAACAAACAGATGAAGCAACAAACAGATGAAGCAATAAACAGATGAAGAAATCAACAGATGAAGCAACCAACAGATGAAGCAACCAACAGATGAAGCAATCGACAGATGAAGCAACCAACAGATGAGGCAACCAACAGATGAAGCAACCAACAGATGAAGCAATAAACAGATGAAGCAATAAACAGATGAAGCAATAAACAGATGAAGCAACCAACAGATGAAGTAACAAACAGATGAAGCAACAAACAGATGAAGCAATAAACAGATGAAGCAACCAACAGATGAAGCAACCAACAGATGAAGCAACCAACAGATGAAGCAATAAACAGATGAAGCAACCAACAGATGAAACAACAAACAGATGAAGCAACCAACAGATGAAGCAATAAACAGATGAACCAATCAACAGATGAAGCAACAAACAGATGAAGCAATCAACAGATGAAGCAACCAACAGATGAGGCAACCAACAGATGAAGCAACCAACAGATGAAGCAAACAACAGATGAAGCAACAAACAGATGAAGCAACAAACAGATGAAGCAACCAACAGATGAAGCAACCAACAGATGAAGCAAACAACAGATGAAGCAACAAACAGATGAAGCAACAAACAGATGAAGCAACAAACAGATGAAGCAACCAACAGATGAAGCAACCAACAGATGAAGCAATAAACAGATGAAGCAACAAACAGATGAAGCAACAAACAGATGAAGCAACAAACAGATAAAGCAACCAACAGATGAGGCAACAAACAGATGAAGCAACAAACAGATGAAGCAAAAAACAGATGAAGCAATAAACAGATGAAGCAACAAACAGATGAAGCAATAAACAGATGAAGAAATCAACAGATGAAGCAACCAACAGATGAAGCAACCAACAGATGAATCAACCAACAGATGAAGCAATCAACAGATGAAGCAACAAACAGATGAGGCATCCAACAGATGAAGCAACCAACAGATGAAGCAACCAACAGATGAAGCAACAAACAGATGAAGCAATAAACAGATGAAGCAATAAACAGATGAAGCAACAAACAGATGAAGCAACCAACAGATGAAGCAACCAACAGATGAAGCAATCAACAGATGAAGCAACAAACAGAAATAGCAACCAAAATATGAAGCAACAAACAGATAAAGCAACCAACAGATGAAGCAACCAACAGATGAAGCAACAAACAGATGAAGCAATAAACAGATGAAGCAACAAACAGATGAGGCAACAAGATGAAAAAACAAACAGATGAGGCAACAAACAGATGAAGCAATAAACAGATGAAGCAACAAACAGATGAGGCAACAAGATGAAAAAACAAACAGATGAGGCAACAAACAGATGAAGCAATAAACAGATGAAGCAACAAACAGATGAGGCAACAAGATGAGGCAACCAACAGATCAAGCAACAAACAGATGAAGCAATAAACAGATGAAGCAATAAACAGATGAAGCAACAAACAGATGAGGCCACAAACAGATGAAGCAACAAACAGATTAAGCAACCAACAGATGAAGCAACAAACAGTTAAAGCAACCAACAGATGAAGCAACCAACAGATGAAGCAACCAACAGATGAAGCAATAAACAGATGAAGCAACAAACAGACGAGGCAACAAGATGAGGCAACCAACAGATGAAGCAACAAACAGATGAAGTAACCAACAGATGAGGCAACCAACAGATGAAGCAACAAACAGATGAAGCAACCAACAGATGAAGCAATCAACAGATGAAGCAACAAACAGATGAGGCAACCAACAGATGAAGCAATCAACAGATGAAGCAAACAACAGATGAAGCAATCAACAGATGAAGCAACAAACAGATGAGGCAACCAACAGATGAAGCAATCAACAGATGAAGCAAACAACAGATGAAGCAACAAACAGATGAAGCAACAAACAGATGAGGCAACAAGATGAAAAAACAAACAGATGAGGCAACAAACAGATGAAGCAATAAACAGATGAAGCAACAAACAGATGAGGCAACAAGATGAGGCAACCAACAGATGAAGCAAACAAACAGATGAAGCAACAAACAGATGAAGCAACAAACAGATGAGGCAACAAGATGAAAAAACAAACAGATTAAGCAACCAACAGATGAAGCAACAAACAGTTAAAGCAACCAACAGATGAAGCAACCAACAGATGAAGCAACCAACAGATGAAGCAATAAACAGATGAAGCAACAAACAGACGAGGCAACAAGATGAGGCAACCAACAGATGAAGCAACAAACAGATGAAGTAACCAACAGATGAGGCAACCAACAGATGAAGCAACAAACAGATGAAGCAACCAACAGATGAAGCAATCAACAGATGAAGCAACAAACAGATGAGGCAACCAACAGATGAAGCAATCAACAGATGAAGCAAACAACAGATGAAGCAACAAACAGATGAAGCAACAAACAGATGAGGCAACAAGATGAAAAAACAAACAGATGAGGCAACAAACAGATGAAGCAATAAACAGATGAAGCAACAAACAGATGAGGCAACAAGATGAGGCAACCAACAGATGAAGCAAACAAACAGATGAAGCAACAAACAGATGAAGCAACAAACAGATGAGGCAACAAGATGAAAAAACAAACAGATGAGGCAACAAACAGATGAAGCAATAAACAGATGAAGCAACAAACAGATGAGGCAACAAGATGAGGCAACCAACAGATGAAGCAACAAACAGATGAAGCAATAAACAGATGAAGCAATAAACAGATGAAGCAACAAACAGATGAGGCCACAAACAGATGAAGCAACAAACAGATTAAGCAACCAACAGATGAAGCAACAAACAGTTAAAGCAACCAACAGATGAAGCAACCAACAGATGAAGCAACCAACAGATGAAGCAATAAACAGATGAAGCAACAAACAGACGAGGCAACAAGATGAGGCAACCAACAGATGAAGCAACAAACAGATGAAGTAACCAACAGATGAGGCAACCAACAGATGAGGCAACAAACAGATGAAGCAACCAACAGATGAAGCAATCAACAGATGAAGCAACAAACAGATGAGGCAACCAACAGATGAAGCAATCAACAGATGAAGCAACCAACAGATGAGGCAACCAACAGATGAAGCAACCAACAGATGAAGCAAACAACAGATGAAGCAACAAACAGATGAAGCAACAAACAGATGAAGCAACCAACAGATGAAGCAACCAACAGATGAAGCAAACAACAGATGAAGCAAACAACAGATGAAGCAACAAACAGATGAAGCAACCAACAGATGAAGCAACCAACAGATGAAGCAACCAACAGATGAAGCAATAAAAAGATGAAGCAACAAACAGATGAAGCAACAAACAGATGAAGCAACAAACAGATGAAGCAACAAACAGATGAGGTAACAAGATGAGGCAACCAACAGATGAAGCAACAAACAGATGAAGCAATAAACAGATGAAGAAATCAACAGATGAAGCAACCAACAGATGAAGCAACCAACAGATGAAGCAATCAACAGATGAAGCAACCAACAGATAAAGCAACCAACAGATGAAGCAACCAACAGATGAAGTAACAAACAGATGAAGCAATAAACAGATGAAGCAACCAACAGATGAAACAACAAACAGATGAAGCAATCAAAAGATGAAGCAACAAACAGATGAAGCAATCAACAGATGAAGCAATCAACAGATGACGCAACCAACAGATGAGGCAACCAACAGATGAAGAAACCAACAGATGAAGCAACCAACAGATGAAGCAACAAACAGATGAAGCAACCAACAGATGAAGCAACAAACAGATGAAGCAACAAACAGATGAAGCAACCAACAGATGAAGCAACAAACAGATGAAGCAACCAACAGATGAAGCAACAAACAGATGAAGCAACAAACAGATGAAGCAACCAACAGATGAAGCAACAAACAGATGAAGCAACAAACAGATGAAGCAACCAACAGATGAAGCAACAAACAGATGAAGCAACAAACAGATGAAGCAACCAACAGATGAAGCAACAAACAGATGAAGCAACCAACAGATGAAGCAATAAACAGATGAAGCAAGAAACAGATGAAGCAACAAACAGATGAAGCAAACAACAGATGAGGCAACCAACAGATGAAGCAACCAACAGATGAAGCAACAAACAGATGAAGCAACCAACAGATGAAGCAAACAACAGATGAGGCAACCAACAGATGAAGCAACCAACAGATGAAGCAACAAACAGATGAAGCAACCAACAGATGAAGCAATAAACAGATGAAGCAAGAAACAGATGAAGCAACAAACAGATGAAGCAACAAACAGATGAAGCAACCAACAGATGAAGCAACAAACAGATGAAGCAACCAACAGATGAAGCAATAAACAGATGAAGCAAGAAACAGATGAAGCAACAAACAGATGAAGCAACAAACAGATAAAGCAACCAACAGATGAGGCAACCAACAGATGAAGCAAGAAACAGATGAAGCAACAAACAGATGAAGCAATAAACAGATGAAGCAATAAACAGATGAAGCAACCAACAGATGAAACAACCAACAGATGAAGCAACAAACAGATGAAGCAACAAACAGATGAAGCAAAAAACAGATAAAGCAACCAACAGATGAGGCAACCAACAGATGAAACAACCAACAGATGAAGCAACAAACAGATGAAGCAACAAACAGATGAAGCAACCAACAGATGAAACAACCAACAGATGAAGCAACCAACAGATGAGGCAACCAACAGATGAAACAACCAACAGATGAAGCAACAAACAGATGAAGCAACAAACAGATGAAGCAATAAACAGATGAAGCAACCAACAGATGAAACAACCAACAGATGAAGCAAGAAACAGATGAAGCAACAAACAGATGAAGCAAAAAACAGATAAAGCAACCAACAGATGAGGCAACCAACAGATGAAACAACCAACAGATGAATTAACAAACAGATGAAGCAACAAACAGATGAAGCAAAAAACAGATAAAGCAACCAACAGATGAGGCAACCAACAGATGAAACAACCAACAGATGAAGCAACCAACAGATGAAGCAACCAACAGATGAAGCAACAAACAGATGAAGCAACAAACAGATGAAGCAATAAACAGATGAAGCAACCAACAGATGAAACAACCAACAGATGAAGCAAGAAACAGATGAAGCAACAAACAGATGAAGCAACAAACAGATAAAGCAACCAACAGATGAGGCAACCAACAGATGAAGCAACAAACAGATGAAGCAACAAACAGATGAAGCAATAAACAGATGAAGCAATAAACAGATGAAGCAACCAACAGATGAAACAACAAACAGATGAAGCAATCAACAGATGAAGCAACAAACAGATGAAGCAAAAAACAGATGAAGCAACCAACAGATGAAGCAATCAACAGATGAAGCAATAAACAGATGAAGCAATCAACAGATGAAGCAACAAACAGATGAGGCAACCAACAGATGAAGCAACCAACAGATGAGGCAACTAACAGATGAAGCAACCAACAGATGAGGCAACCAACAGATGAAGCAACAAACAGATGAAGCAACCAACAGATGAAGCAATCAACAGATGAAGCAATAAACAGATGAAGCAACAAACAGATGAAGCAACCAACAGATGAAGCAACAAACAGATGAAGCAACAAACAGATGAAGCAATAAACAGATGAAGCAACAAACAGATGAAGCAACCAACAGATGAAGCAATCAACAGATGAAGCAAACAACAGATGAAGCAACAAACAGATGAAGCAACCAACAGATGAAGCAACCAACAGATGAAGCAACCAACAGATGAAGCAACAAACAGATGAAGCAATAAACAGATGAAGCAATAAACAGATGAAGCAACAAACAGATGAAGCAACCAACAGATGAAGCAACCAACAGATGAAGCAATCAACAGATGAAGCAACAAACAGAAATAGCAACCAAAATATGAAGCAACAAACAGATAAAGCAACCAACAGATGAAGCAACCAACAGATGAAGCAACAAACAGATGAAGCAATAAACAGATGAAGCAACAAACAGATGAGGCAACAAGATGAAAAAACAAACAGATGAGGCAACAAACAGATGAAGCAATAAACAGATGAAGCAACAAACAGATGAGGCAACAAGATGAGGCAACCAACAGATGAAGCAACAAACAGATGAAGCAATAAACAGATGAAGCAACAAACAGATGAAGCAACAAACAGATAAAGCAACCAACAGATGAGGCAACAAACAGATGAAGCAACAAACAGATAAAGCAACCAACAGATGAGGCAACAAACAGATGAAGCAACAAACAGATGAAGCAACCAACAGATGAAGCAACCAATAGATGAAGCAACCAACAGATGAAGCAACCAACAGATGAAGCAATCAACAGATGAAGCAACAAACAGATGAGGCAACCAACAGATGAAGCAATCAACAGATGAAGCAACCAACAGATGAGGCAACCAACAGATGAAGCAACCAACAGATGAAGCAAACAACAGATGAAGCAACAAACAGATGAAGCAACAAACAGATGAAGCAACCAACAGATGAAGCAACCAACAGATGAAGCAAACAACAGATGAAGCAAACAACAGATGAAGCAACAAACAGATGAAGCAACCAACAGATGAAGCAACCAACAGATGAAGCAACCAACA
Source organism: Odontesthes bonariensis (assembly GCF_027942865.1). Lineage (NCBI taxonomy): Eukaryota > Metazoa > Chordata > Actinopteri > Atheriniformes > Atherinopsidae > Odontesthes > Odontesthes bonariensis. The sequence continues at coordinate 444,331 of NC_134509.1, read as the reverse complement.
GATGAAGCAATAAAAAGATGAAGCAACAAACAGATGAAGCAACAAACAGATGAAGCAACAAACAGATGAAGCAACAAACAGATGAGGTAACAAGATGAGGCAACCAACAGATGAAGCAACAAACAGATGAAGCAATAAACAGATGAAGAAATCAACAGATGAAGCAACCAACAGATGAAGCAACCAACAGATGAAGCAATCAACAGATGAAGCAACCAACAGATAAAGCAACCAACAGATGAAGCAACCAACAGATGAAGTAACAAACAGATGAAGCAATAAACAGATGAAGCAACCAACAGATGAAACAACAAACAGATGAAGCAATCAAAAGATGAAGCAACAAACAGATGAAGCAATCAACAGATGAAGCAATCAACAGATGACGCAACCAACAGATGAGGCAACCAACAGATGAAGAAACCAACAGATGAAGCAACCAACAGATGAAGCAACAAACAGATGAAGCAACCAACAGATGAAGCAACAAACAGATGAAGCAACAAACAGATGAAGCAACCAACAGATGAAGCAACAAACAGATGAAGCAACCAACAGATGAAGCAACAAACAGATGAAGCAACAAACAGATGAAGCAACCAACAGATGAAGCAACAAACAGATGAAGCAACAAACAGATGAAGCAACCAACAGATGAAGCAACAAACAGATGAAGCAACAAACAGATGAAGCAACCAACAGATGAAGCAACAAACAGATGAAGCAACCAACAGATGAAGCAATAAACAGATGAAGCAAGAAACAGATGAAGCAACAAACAGATGAAGCAAACAACAGATGAGGCAACCAACAGATGAAGCAACCAACAGATGAAGCAACAAACAGATGAAGCAACCAACAGATGAAGCAAACAACAGATGAGGCAACCAACAGATGAAGCAACCAACAGATGAAGCAACAAACAGATGAAGCAACCAACAGATGAAGCAATAAACAGATGAAGCAAGAAACAGATGAAGCAACAAACAGATGAAGCAACAAACAGATGAAGCAACCAACAGATGAAGCAACAAACAGATGAAGCAACCAACAGATGAAGCAATAAACAGATGAAGCAAGAAACAGATGAAGCAACAAACAGATGAAGCAACAAACAGATAAAGCAACCAACAGATGAGGCAACCAACAGATGAAGCAAGAAACAGATGAAGCAACAAACAGATGAAGCAATAAACAGATGAAGCAATAAACAGATGAAGCAACCAACAGATGAAACAACCAACAGATGAAGCAACAAACAGATGAAGCAACAAACAGATGAAGCAAAAAACAGATAAAGCAACCAACAGATGAGGCAACCAACAGATGAAACAACCAACAGATGAAGCAACAAACAGATGAAGCAACAAACAGATGAAGCAACCAACAGATGAAACAACCAACAGATGAAGCAACCAACAGATGAGGCAACCAACAGATGAAACAACCAACAGATGAAGCAACAAACAGATGAAGCAACAAACAGATGAAGCAATAAACAGATGAAGCAACCAACAGATGAAACAACCAACAGATGAAGCAAGAAACAGATGAAGCAACAAACAGATGAAGCAAAAAACAGATAAAGCAACCAACAGATGAGGCAACCAACAGATGAAACAACCAACAGATGAATTAACAAACAGATGAAGCAACAAACAGATGAAGCAAAAAACAGATAAAGCAACCAACAGATGAGGCAACCAACAGATGAAACAACCAACAGATGAAGCAACCAACAGATGAAGCAACCAACAGATGAAGCAACAAACAGATGAAGCAACAAACAGATGAAGCAATAAACAGATGAAGCAACCAACAGATGAAACAACCAACAGATGAAGCAAGAAACAGATGAAGCAACAAACAGATGAAGCAACAAACAGATAAAGCAACCAACAGATGAGGCAACCAACAGATGAAGCAACAAACAGATGAAGCAATAAACAGATGAAGCAATAAACAGATGAAGCAACCAACAGATGAAACAACAAACAGATGAAGCAATCAACAGATGAAGCAACAAACAGATGAAGCAAAAAACAGATGAAGCAACCAACAGATGAAGCAATCAACAGATGAAGCAATAAACAGATGAAGCAATCAACAGATGAAGCAACAAACAGATGAGGCAACCAACAGATGAAGCAACCAACAGATGAGGCAACTAACAGATGAAGCAACCAACAGATGAGGCAACCAACAGATGAAGCAACAAACAGATGAAGCAACCAACAGATGAAGCAATCAACAGATGAAGCAATAAACAGATGAAGCAACAAACAGATGAAGCAACCAACAGATGAAGCAACAAACAGATGAAGCAACAAACAGATGAAGCAATAAACAGATGAAGCAACAAACAGATGAAGCAACCAACAGATGAAGCAATCAACAGATGAAGCAAACAACAGATGAAGCAACAAACAGATGAAGCAACCAACAGATGAAGCAACCAACAGATGAAGCAACCAACAGATGAAGCAACAAACAGATGAAGCAATAAACAGATGAAGCAATAAACAGATGAAGCAACAAACAGATGAAGCAACCAACAGATGAAGCAACCAACAGATGAAGCAATCAACAGATGAAGCAACAAACAGAAATAGCAACCAAAATATGAAGCAACAAACAGATAAAGCAACCAACAGATGAAGCAACCAACAGATGAAGCAACAAACAGATGAAGCAATAAACAGATGAAGCAACAAACAGATGAGGCAACAAGATGAAAAAACAAACAGATGAGGCAACAAACAGATGAAGCAATAAACAGATGAAGCAACAAACAGATGAGGCAACAAGATGAGGCAACCAACAGATGAAGCAACAAACAGATGAAGCAATAAACAGATGAAGCAACAAACAGATGAAGCAACAAACAGATAAAGCAACCAACAGATGAGGCAACAAACAGATGAAGCAACAAACAGATAAAGCAACCAACAGATGAGGCAACAAACAGATGAAGCAACAAACAGATGAAGCAACCAACAGATGAAGCAACCAATAGATGAAGCAACCAATAGATGAAGCAATAAACAGATGAAGCAACAAACAGACGAGGCAACAAACAGATAAAGCAACCAACAGATGAGGCAACAAACAGATGAAGCAACCAACAGATGAAGCAACCAACAGATGAAGCAACCAATAGATGAAGCAATAAACAGATGAAGCAATAAACAGATGAAGCAACAAACAGATGAGGCCACAAACAGATGAAGCAACAAACAGATTAAGCAACCAAGAGATGAAGCAACAAACAGTTAAAGCAACCAACAGATGAAGCAACCAACAGATGAAGCAACCAACAGATGAAGCAATAAACAGATGAAGCAACAAACAGACGAGGCAACAAGATGAGGCAACCAACAGATGAAGCAACAAACAGATGAAGTAACCAACAGATGAGGCAACAAACAGATGAAGCAACAAACAGATGAAGGAAACCAACAGATGAAGCGATCAACAGATGAAGCAACAAACAGATGAGGCAACCAACAGATGAGGCAACCAACAGATGAAGCAACCAACAGATGAAGCAAACAACAGATGAAGCAACAAACAGATGAAGCAACAAACAGATGAAGCAACCAACAGATGAAGCAACCAACAGATGAAGCAAACAACAGATGAAGCAAACAACAGATGAAGCAACAAACAGATGAAGCAACCAACAGATGAAGCAACCAACAGATGAAGCAACCAACAGATGAAGCAACCAACAGATGAAGCAATAAAAAGATGAAGCAACAAACAGATGAAGCAACAAACAGATGAAGCAACAAACAGATGAGGTAACAAGATGAGGCAACCAACAGATGAAGCAACAAACAGATGAAGCAACAAACAGATGAAGCAATAAACAGATGAAGAAATCAACAGATGAAGCAACCAACAGATGAAGCAACCAACAGATGAAGCAATCAACAGATGAAGCAACCAACAGATAAAGCAACCAACAGATGAAGCAACCAACAGATGAAGTAACAAACAGATGAAGCAATAAACAGATGAAGCAACCAACAGATGAAACAACAAACAGATGAAGCAATCAAAAGATGAAGCAACAAACAGATGAAGCAATCAACAGATGAAGCAATCAACAGATGAAGCAACCAACAGATGAGGCAACCAACAGATGAAGCAAACAACAGATGAAGCAAACAACAGATGAAGCAACAAACAGATGAAGCAAACAACAGATGAAGCAACAAACAGATGAAGCAACCAACAGATGAAGCAACCAACAGATGAAGCAACCAACAGATGAAGCAACCAACAGATGAAGCAATAAAAAGATGAAGCAACAAACAGATGAAGCAACAAACAGATGAAGCAACAAACAGATGAGGTAACAAGATGAGGCAACCAACAGATGAAGCAACAAACAGATGAAGCAACAAACAGATGAAGCAATAAACAGATGAAGAAATCAACAGATGAAGCAACCAACAGATGAAGCAACCAACAGATGAAGCAATCAACAGATGAAGCAACCAACAGATAAAGCAACCAACAGATGAAGCAACCAACAGATGAAGTAACAAACAGATGAAGCAATAAACAGATGAAGCAACCAACGGATGAAACAACAAACAGATGAAGCAATCAAAAGATGAAGCAACAAACAGATGAAGCAATCAACAGATGAAGCAATCAACAGATGAAGCAACCAACAGATGAGGCAACCAACAGATGAAGCAACCAACAGATGAAGCAAACAACAGATGAAGCAACAAACAGATGAAGCAACCAACAGATGAAGCAACCAACAGATGAAGCAAACAACAGATGAAGCAACAAACAGATGAAGCAACAAACAGATGAAGCAACCAACAGATGAAGCAACAAACAGATGAAGCAACCAACAGATGAAGCAATAAACAGATGAAGCAACAAACAGATGAAGCAACAAACAGATGAAGCAACAAACAGATAAAGCAACCAACAGATGAGGCAACAAACAGATGAGGCAACAAACAGATAAAGCAACCAACAGATGAGGCAACAAACAGATGAAGCAACCAACAGATGAAGCAACCACCAGATGAAGCAACCAATAGATGAAGCAATAAACAGATGAAGCAACAAACAGATGAGGCCACAAACAGATGAAGCAACAAACAGATTAAGCAACCAACAGATGAAGCAACAAACAGTTAAAGCAACCAACAGATGAAGCAACCAACAGATGAAGCAACCAACAGATGAAGCAATAAACAGATGAAGCAACAAACAGACGAGGCAACAAGATGAGGCAACCAACAGATGAAGCAACAAACAGATGAAGTAACCAACAGATGAGGCAACCAACAGATGAAGCAACAAACAGATGAAGCGATCAACAGATGAAGCAACAAACAGATGAGGCAACCAACAGATGAGGCAACCAACAGATGAAGCAACCAACAGATGAAGCAAACAACAGATGAAGCAACAAACAGATGAAGCAACAAACAGATGAAGCAACCAACAGATGAAGCAACCAACAGATGAAGCAAACAACAGATGAAGCAAACAACAGATGAAGCAACAAACAGATGAAGCAACCAACAGATGAAGCAACCAACAGATGAAGCAACCAACAGATGAAGCAACCAACAGATGAAGCAATAAAAAGATGAAGCAACAAACAGATGAAGCAACAAACAGATGAAGCAACAAACAGATGAGGTAACAAGATGAGGCAACCAACAGATGAAGCAACAAACAGATGAAGCAACAAACAGATGAAGCAATAAACAGATGAAGAAATCAACAGATGAAGCAACCAACAGATGAAGCAACCAACAGATGAAGCAATCAACAGATGAAGCAACCAACAGATAAAGCAACCAACAGATGAAGCAACCAACAGATGAAGTAACAAACAGATGAAGCAATAAACAGATGAAGAAATCAAAAGATGAAGCAACAAACAGATGAAGCAATCAACAGATGAAGCAATCAACAGATGAAGCAACCAACAGATGAGGCAACCAACAGATGAAGCAACCAACAGATGAAGCAACAAACTGATGAAGCAACCAACAGATGAAGCAACAAACAGATGAAGCAACCAACAGATGAAGCAATAAACAGATGAAGCAACAAACAGATGAAGCAACAAACAGATGAAGCAACAAACAGATGAAGCAACAAACAGATGAAGCAACAAACAGACGAAGCAACAAACAGATGAAGCAACCAACAGATGAAGCAAACAACAGATGAAGCAACCAACAGATGAAGCAAACAACAGATGAAGCAACCAACAGATGAAGCAACCAACAGATGAAGCAACCAACAGATGAAGCAACAAACAGATGAAGCAACCAACAGATGAAGCAATAAACAGATGAAGCAACAAACAGATGAAGCAACAAACAGATGAAGCAACAAACAGATGAAGCAATAAACAGATGAAGAAATCAACAGATGAAGCAACCAACAGATGAAGCAAACAACAGATGAAGCAATCAACAGATGAAGCAACAAACAGATGAGGCAACCAACAGATGAAGCAACCAACAGATGAAGCAACAAACAGATGAAGCAATAAACAGATGAAGCAATAAACAGATGAAGCAACAAACAGATGAAACAACAAACAGATGAAGCAATCAACAGATGAAGCAACAAACAGATGAAGCAACAAACAGATGAAGCAACCAACAGATGAAGCAATCAACAGATGAAGCAACAAACAGATGAGGCAACCAACAGATGAAGCAACCAACAGATGAGGCAACTAACAGATGAAGCAACCAACAGATGAGGCAACCAACAGATGAAGCAATAAACAGATGAAGCAACCAACAGATGAAGCAATCAACAGATGAAGCAATAAACAGATGAAGCAACAAACAGATGAAGCAACCAACAGATGAAGCAACAAACAGATGAAGCAACAAACAGATGAAGCAATAAACAGATGAAGCAACAAACAGATGAAGCAACCAACAGATGAAGCAATCAACAGATGAAGCAACAAACAGATGAGGCAACCAACAGATGAAGCAACCAACAGATGAAGCAAACAACAGATGAAGCAACAAACAGATGAAGCAACCAACAGATGAAGCAACCAACAGATGAAGCAACCAACAGATGAAGCAACCAACAGATGAAGCAATAAAAAGATGAAGCAACAAACAGATGAAGCAACAAACAGATGAAGCAACAAACAGATGAGGTAACAAGATGAGGCAACCAACAGATGAAGCAACAAACAGATGAAGCAACAAACAGATGAAGCAATAAACAGATGAAGAAATCAACAGATGAAGCAACCAACAGATGAAGCAACCAACAGATGAAGCAATCAACAGATGAAGCAACCAACAGATAAAGCAACCAACAGATGAAGCAACCAACAGATGAAGTAACAAACAGATGAAGCAATAAACAGATGAAGCAACCAACGGATGAAACAACAAACAGATGAAGCAATCAAAAGATGAAGCAACAAACAGATGAAGCAATCAACAGATGAAGCAATCAACAGATGAAGCAACCAACAGATGAGGCAACCAACAGATGAAGCAACCAACAGATGAAGCAAACAACAGATGAAGCAACAAACAGATGAAGCAACCAACAGATGAAGCAACCAACAGATGAAGCAAACAACAGATGAAGCAACAAACAGATGAAGCAACAAACAGATGAAGCAACCAACAGATGAAGCAACAAACAGATGAAGCAACCAACAGATGAAGCAATAAACAGATGAAGCAACAAACAGATGAAGCAACAAACAGATGAAGCAACAAACAGATAAAGCAACCAACAGATGAGGCAACAAACAGATGAGGCAACAAACAGATAAAGCAACCAACAGATGAGGCAACAAACAGATGAAGCAACCAACAGATGAAGCAACCACCAGATGAAGCAACCAATAGATGAAGCAATAAACAGATGAAGCAACAAACAGATGAGGCCACAAACAGATGAAGCAACAAACAGATTAAGCAACCAACAGATGAAGCAACAAACAGTTAAAGCAACCAACAGATGAAGCAACCAACAGATGAAGCAACCAACAGATGAAGCAATAAACAGATGAAGCAACAAACAGACGAGGCAACAAGATGAGGCAACCAACAGATGAAGCAACAAACAGATGAAGTAACCAACAGATGAGGCAACCAACAGATGAAGCAACAAACAGATGAAGCGATCAACAGATGAAGCAACAAACAGATGAGGCAACCAACAGATGAGGCAACCAACAGATGAAGCAACCAACAGATGAAGCAAACAACAGATGAAGCAACAAACAGATGAAGCAACAAACAGATGAAGCAACCAACAGATGAAGCAACCAACAGATGAAGCAAACAACAGATGAAGCAAACAACAGATGAAGCAACAAACAGATGAAGCAACCAACAGATGAAGCAACCAACAGATGAAGCAACCAACAGATGAAGCAACCAACAGATGAAGCAATAAAAAGATGAAGCAACAAACAGATGAAGCAACAAACAGATGAAGCAACAAACAGATGAGGTAACAAGATGAGGCAACCAACAGATGAAGCAACAAACAGATGAAGCAACAAACAGATGAAGCAATAAACAGATGAAGAAATCAACAGATGAAGCAACCAACAGATGAAGCAACCAACAGATGAAGCAACCAACAGATGAAGCAATCAACAGATGAAGCAACCAACAGATAAAGCAACCAACAGATGAAGCAACCAACAGATGAAGTAACAAACAGATGAAGCAATAAACAGATGAAGAAATCAAAAGATGAAGCAACAAACAGATGAAGCAATCAACAGATGAAGCAATCAACAGATGAAGCAACCAACAGATGAGGCAACCAACAGATGAAGCAACCAACAGATGAAGCAACAAACTGATGAAGCAACCAACAGATGAAGCAACAAACAGATGAAGCAACCAACAGATGAAGCAATAAACAGATGAAGCAACAAACAGATGAAGCAACAAACAGATGAAGCAACAAACAGATGAAGCAACAAACAGATGAAGCAACAAACAGACGAAGCAACAAACAGATGAAGCAACCAACAGATGAAGCAAACAACAGATGAAGCAACCAACAGATGAAGCAAACAACAGATGAAGCAACCAACAGATGAAGCAACCAACAGATGAAGCAACCAACAGATGAAGCAACAAACAGATGAAGCAACCAACAGATGAAGCAATAAACAGATGAAGCAACAAACAGATGAAGCAACAAACAGATGAAGCAACAAACAGATGAAGCAACAAACAGATGAAGCAATAAACAGATGAAGAAATCAACAGATGAAGCAACCAACAGATGAAGCAAACAACAGATGAAGCAATCAACAGATGAAGCAACAAACAGATGAGGCAACCAACAGATGAAGCAACCAACAGATGAAGCAACAAACAGATGAAGCAATAAACAGATGAAGCAATAAACAGATGAAGCAACAAACAGATGAAACAACAAACAGATGAAGCAATCAACAGATGAAGCAACAAACAGATGAAGCAACAAACAGATGAAGCAACCAACAGATGAAGCAATCAACAGATGAAGCAACAAACAGATGAGGCAACCAACAGATGAAGCAACCAACAGATGAGGCAACTAACAGATGAAGCAACCAACAGATGAGGCAACCAACAGATGAAGCAATAAACAGATGAAGCAACCAACAGATGAAGCAATCAACAGATGAAGCAATAAACAGATGAAGCAACAAACAGATGAAGCAACCAACAGATGAAGCAACAAACAGATGAAGCAACAAACAGATGAAGCAATAAACAGATGAAGCAACAAACAGATGAAGCAACCAACAGATGAAGCAATCAACAGATGAAGCAACAAACAGATGAGGCAACCAACAGATGAAGCAACCAACAGATGAAGCAAACAACAGATGAAGCAACCAACAGATGAAGCAACAAACAGATGAAGCAACCAACAGATGAGGCAACCAACAGATGAAGCAATAAACAGATGAAGCAATAAACAGATGAAGCAACAAACAGATGAGGCAACAAGATGAGGCAACCAACAGATGAAGCAACCAACAGATGAAGCAAACAACAGATGAAGCAACCAACAGATGAAGCAACAAACAGATGAAGCAACCAACAGATGAGGCAACCAACAGATGAAGCAACAAACAGATGAAGTAAAAAACAGATGAAGCAACAAACAGATGAAGCAACAAACAGATGAGTCAACAAACAGATGAAGCAACAAACAGATGAAGCAACAAACAGATGAAGTAAAAAACAGATGAAGCAACAAACAGATGAAGCAACAAACAGATAAAGCAACCAACAGATGAGTCAACAAACAGATGAAGCAACAAACAGATGAAGCAACAAACAGATGAAGCAACAAACAGATGAAGCAATCAACAGATGAAGCAACAAACACATGAGGCAACCAACAGATGAAGCAACAAACAGATGAAGCAATAAACAGATGAAGCAATAAACAGTTGAAGCAACAAACAGATGAGGTAACAAACAGATGAAGCAACAAACAGATGAAGCAACAAACAGATGAAGCAATCAACAGATGAAGCAACAAACAGATGAGGCAACCAACAGATGAAGCAACAAACAGATGAAGCAATAAACAGATGAAGCAATAAACAGATGAAGCAACAAACAGATGAGGCAACAAGATGAGGCAACCAACAGATGAAGCAATAAACAGATGAAGCAACAAACAGATAAAGCAACAAACAGATGAGGCAACAAACAGATGAAGCAACTAACAGATGAAGTAACAAACAGATGAAGCAACCAACAGATGAAGCAATAAACACATGAAGCAACAAACAGATGAAGCAACTAACAGATGAAGCAACCAACAGATGAAGCAACCAACAGATGAAGCAAACAACAGATGAAGCAACCAACAGATGAAGCAACAAACAGATGAAGCAACCAACAGATGAGGCAACCAACAGATGAAGCAATAAACAGATGAAGCAATAAACAGATGAAGCAACAAACAGATGAGGCAACAAGATGAGGCATCCAACAGATGAAGCAACAAACAGATGAAGTAAAAAACAGATGAAGCAACAAACAGATGAAGCAACAAACAGATAAAGCAACCAACAGATGAGTCAACAAACAGATGAAGCAACAAACAGATGAAGCAACAAACAGATGAAGCAACAAACAGATGAAGCAATATACAGATGAAGCAACAAACAGATGAGGCAACCAACAGATGAAGCAATAAACAGATGAAGCAATAAACAGATGAAGCAACAAACAGATGAGGCAACAAGATGAGGCAACCAACAGATGAAGCAATAAACAGATGAAGCAACAAACAGATAAAGCAACAAACAGATGAGGCAACAAACAGATGAAGCAACTAACAGATGAAGCAACAAACAGATGAAGCAACCAACAGATGAAGCAATAAACAGATAAAGCAACCAACAGATGAAGCAACAAACAGATGAAGCAAACAACAGATGAAGCAACAAACAGATAAAGCAACCAACAGATGAAGCAACCAACAGATGAAAAAACAAACAGATGAAGCAATAAACAGATGAATCAACAAACAGATGAAGCAACCAACAGATGAAGAAACAAACAGATAAAGCAACCAACAGGTGAAGCAACCAACAGATGAAGCAACAAACAGATGAAGCAACCAACAGATGAAGCAACAAACAGATAAAGCAACCAACAGGTGAAGCAACCAACAGATGAAGCAACAAACAGATGAAGCAACAAACAGATGAAGCAACAAACAGATGAAGCAACAAACAGATGAAGCAATAAACAGATGAAGCAACCAACAGATGAGGCAATAAACAGATGAAGCAACAAACAGATGAGGCAACAAGATGAGGCAACCAACAGATGAAGCAACAAACAGATGAAGCAATAAACAGATGAAGAAATCAACAGATGAAGCAACCAACAGATGAAGCAACCAACAGATGAAGCAATCAACAGATGAAGCAACCAACAGATGAGGCAACCAACAGATGAAGCAACCAACAGATGAAGTAACAAACAGATGAAGCAATAAACAGATGAAGCAACAAACAGATGAGGCAACAAACAGATGAAGCAATAAACAGATGAAGCAATAAACAGATGAAGCAACCAACAGATGAAACAACAAACAGATGAAGCAATCAACAGATGAAGCAACAAACAGATGAAGCAATCAACAGATGAAGCAACCAACAGATGAAGCAACCAACAGATGAGGCAACCAACAGATGAAGCAACCAACAGATGAAGCAAACAACAGATGAAGCAACAAACAGATGAAGCAACAAACAGATGAAGCAACCAACAGATGAAGCAACCAACAGATGAAGCAAACAACAGATGAAGCAACAAACAGATGAAGCAACAAACAGATGAAGCAACCAACAGATGAAGCAACCAACAGATGAAGCAATAAACAGATGAAGCAAGAAACAGATGAAGCAACAAACAGATGAAGCAACAAACAGATGAGGTAACAAGATGAGGCAACCAACAGATGAAGCAACAAACAGATAAAGCAACCAACAGATGAGGCAACAAACAGATGAAGCAACAAACAGATGAAGCAACAAACAGATGAAGCAATAAACAGATGAAGAAATCAACAGATGAAGCAACCAACAGATGAAGCAACCAACAGATGAAGCAATCAACAGATGAAGCAACCAATAGATGAGGCAACCAACAGATGAAGTAACAAACAGATGAAGTAACAAACAGATGAAGCAACCAACAGATGAAGCAACCAACAGATGAAGCAACAAACAGATGAAGCAACCAACAGATGAAACAACAAACAGATGAAGCAATCAACAGATGAAGCAACAAACAGATGAAGCTATCAACAGATGAAGCAACCAACAGATGAGGCAACCAACAGATGAAGCAACCAACAGATGAAGCAAACAACAGATGAAGCAACAAACAGATGAAGCAACAAACAGATGAAGCAACCAACAGATGAAGCAAACAACAGATGAAGCAACAAACAGATGAAGCAAGAAACAGATGAAGCAACCAACAAATGAAGCAACCAACAGATGAAGCAACCAACAGATGAAGCAATAAACAGATGAAGCAAGAAACAGATGAAGCAAGAAACAGATGAAGCAACAAACAGATGAAGCAACCGACAGATGAAGCAATAAACAGATGAAGCAATAAACAGATGAAGCAACAAACAGATGAAGCAACAAACAGATGAGGCAACAAGATGAGGCAACCAACAGATGAAGCAACAAACAGATGAAGCAACAAACAGATAAAGCAACCAACAGATGAGGCAACAAACAGATGAAGCAACAAACAGATGAAGCAATCAACAGATGAAGCAACAAACAGATGAGGCAACCAACAGATGAAGCAACCAACAGATGAAGCAAACAACAGATGAAGCAACCAACAGATGAAGCAACAAACAGATGAAGCAACCAACAGATGAGGCAACCAACAGATGAAGCAATAAACAGATGAAGCAATAAACAGATGAAGCAACAAACAGATGAGGCAACAAGATGAGGCATCCAACAGATGAAGCAACAAACAGATGAAGTAAAAAACAGATGAAGCAACAAACAGATGAAGCAACAAACAGATGAAGTAAAAAACAGATGAGTCAACAAACAGATGAAGCAACAAACAGATGAAGCAACAAACAGATGAAGTAAAAAACAGATGAAGCAACAAACAGATGAAGCAACAAACAGATGAAGCAACAAACAGATAAAGCAACCAACAGATGAGTCAACAAACAGATGAAGCAACAAACAGATGAAGCAACAAACAGATGAAGCAACAAACAGATGAAGCAATCAACAGATGAAGCAACAAACAGATGAGGCAACCAACAGATGAAGCAACAAACAGATGAAGCAATAAACAGATGAAGCAATAAACAGATGAAGCAACAAACAGATGAGGCAACAAACAGATGAAGCAACAAACAGATGAATCAACAAACAGATGAAGCAATCAACAGATGAAGCAACAAACAGATGAGGCAACCAACAGATGAAGCAACAAACAGATGAAGCAATAAACAGATGAAGCAATAAACAGATGAAGCAACAAACAGATGAGGCAACAAGATGAGGCAACCAACAGATGAAGCAATAAACAGATGAAGCAACAAACAGATAAAGCAACAAACAGATGAGGCAACAAACAGATGAAGCAACTAACAGATGAAGCAACAAACAGATGAAGAAACCAACAGATGAAGCAATAAACAGATGAAGCAACAAACAGATGAAGCAACTAACAGATGAAGCAACCAACAGATGAAGCAACCAACAGATGAAGCAAACAACAGATGAAGCAACCAACAGATGAAGCAACAAACAGATGAAGCAACCAACAGATGAGGCAACCAACAGATGAAGCAATAAACAGATGAAGCAATAAACAGATGAAGCAACAAACAGATGAGGCAACAAGATGAGGCATCCAACAGATGAAGCAACAAACAGATGAAGTAAAAAACAGATGAAGCAACAAACAGATGAAGCAACAAACAGATAAAGCAACCAACAGATGAGTCAACAAACAGATGAAGCAACAAACAGATGAAGCAACAAACAGATGAAACAACAAACAGATGAAGCAATCAACAGATGAAGCAACAAACAGATGAGGCAACCAACAGATGAAGCAACAAACAGATGAAGCAATAAACAGATGAAGCAATAAACAGATGAAGCAACAAACAGATGAGGCAACAAGATGAGGCAACCAACAGATGAAGCAATAAACAGATGAAGCAACAAACAGATAAAGCAACAAACAGATGAGGCAACAAACAGATGAAGCAACTAACAGATGAAGCAACAAACAGATGAAGCAACCAACAGATGAAGCAATAAACAGATAAAGCAACCAACAGATGAAGCAACAAACAGATGAAGCAAACAACAGATGAAGCAACAAACAGATAAAGCAACCAACAGATGAAGCAACCAACAGATGAAAAAACAAACAGATGAAGCAACCAACAGATGAAGCAACAAACAGATAAAGCAACCAACAGGTGAAGCAACCAACAGATGAAGCAACAAACAGATGAAGCAACAAACAGATGAAGCAACCAACAGATGAAGCAATAAACAGATGAAGCAACCAACAGATGAGGCAATAAACAGATGAAGCAACAAACAGATGAGGCAACAAGATGAGGCAACCAACAGATGAAGCAACAAACAGATGAAGCAATAAACAGATGAAGAAATCAACAGATGAAGCAACAAACAGATGAGGCAACCAACAGATGAAGCAACCAACAGATGAAGCAACAAACAGATGAACCAATCAACAGATGAAGCAACAAACAGATGAAGCAACAAACAGATGAAGCAACAAACAGATGAAGCAACCAACAGATGAAGCAATAAACAGATGAAGCAACCAACAGATGAAGCAACAAACAGATAAAGCAACCAACAGGTGAAGCAACCAACAGATGAAGCAACAAACAGATGAAGCAACAAACAGATGAAGCAACAAACAGATGAAGCAACAAACAGATAAAGCAACCAACAGATGAAGCAACAAACAGATGAAGCAACAAAAAGATGAAGCAACCAACAGATGAAGCAACAAACAGATAAAGCAACCAACAGGTGAAGCAACCAACAGATGAAGCAACAAACAGATGAAGCAATAAACAGATGAAGAAATCAACAGATGAAGCAACAAACAGATGAGGCAACCAACAGATGAAGCAACCAACAGATGAAGCAACAAACAGATGAACCAATCAACAGATGAAGCAACAAACAGATGAAGCAACAAACAGATGAAGCAACAAACAGATGAAGCAACCAACAGATGAAGCAATAAACAGATGAAGCTACCAACAGATGAAGCAACAAACAGATAAAGCAACCAACAGGTGAAGCAACCAACAGATGAAGCAACAAACAGATGAAGCAACAAACAGATGAAGCAACAAACAGATGAAGCAACAAACAGATAAAGCAACCAACAGATGAAGCAACAAACAGATAAAGCAACAAACAGATGAAGCAACCAACAGATGAAGCAACAAACAGATAAAGCAACAAACAGATGAAGCAACAAACAGATGAAGCAACCAACAGATGAAGCAACAAACAGATAAAGCAACCAACAGGTGAAGCAACCAACAGATGAAGCAACAAACAGATGAAGCAACAAACAGATGAAGCAACAAACAGATGAAGCAACAAACAGATGAAGCAACCAACAGATGAAGCAATAAACAGATGAAGCAACCAACAGATGAGTCAACAAACAGATGAAGCAACAAACAGATGAAGCAACAAACAGATGAAGCAACCAACAGATGAAGGAATCTACAGATGAAGCAACAAACAGATGAAGCAATAAACAGATGAAGCAATAAACAGATGAAGCATCAAACAGATGAGGCAACAAGATGAGGCAACCAACAGATGAAGCAACCAACAGATGAAGCAACAAACAGATGAAGCAATAAACAGATGAAGCAATAAACAGATGAAGCATCAAACAGATGAGGCAACAAGATGAGGCAACCAACAGATGAAGCAACAAACAGATGAAGCAATAAACAGATGAAGCAACAACCAGATAAAGTAACAAACAGATGAGGCAACAAACAGATGAAGCAATAAACAGATGAAGCAATAAACAGATGAAGCAACAAACAGATGAAGCAATAAACAGATGAAGCAACAAACAGATGAAGCAACCAACAGATGAAGCAACAAACAGATGAAGCAATAAACAGATGAAGCAACAAACAGATGAAGCAACAAACAGATGAAGCAACTAACAGATGAAGCAATAAACAGATGAAGCAATAAACAGATGAAGCAACAAAAAGATGAAGCAACCAACAGATAAAGCAACCAACAGATGAAGCAACCAACAGATGAAGCAATAAACAGATGAAGCAACAAAAAGATGAAGCAACCAACAGATAAAGCAACCAACAGATGAAGCAACCAACAGATGAAGCAACCAACAGATGAAGCAATAAACAGATAAAGCAACAAACAGACGAGGCAACAAGATGAGGCAACCAACAGATGAAGCAACAAACAGATGAAGTAACCAACAGATGAAGCAACCAACAGATGAAGCAACCAACAGATGAAGCAACCAACAGATGAAGCAATAAACAGATGAAGCAAGAAACAGATGAAGCAACAAACAGATGAAGCAACAAACAGATGGGGTAACAAGATGAGGCAACCAACAGATGAAGCAACAAACAGATGAAGCAACAAACAGATGAAGCAATAAACAGATGAATAAATCAACAGATGAAGCAACCAACAGATGAAGCAACCAACAGATGAAGCAATCAACAGATGAAGCAACCAACAGATGAGGCAACCAACAGATGAAGCAACCAACAGATGAAGTAACAAACAGATGAAGCAATAAACAGATGAAGCAATAAACAGATGAAGCAATAAACAGATGAAGCAACCAACAGATGAGGCAACCAACAGATGAAGTAACAAACAGTTGAAGCAACAAACAGATGAAGCAACAAACAGATGAAGCAACAAACAGATGAAGTAAAAAACAGATGAAGCAACAAACAGATGAAGCAACAAACAGATGAAGCAACAAACAGATAAAGCAACCAACAGATGAGTCAACAAACAGATGAAGCAACAAACAGATGAAGCAACAAACAGATGAAGCAACAAACAGATGAAGCAATCAACAGATGAAGCAACAAACAGATGAGGCAACCAACAGATGAAGCAACAAACAGATGAAGCAATAAACAGATGAAGCAATAAACAGATGAAGCAACAAACAGATGAGGCAACAAACAGATGAAGCAACAAACAGATGAAGCAACAAACAGATGAAGCAATCAACAGATGAAGCAACAAACAGATGAGGCAACCAACAGATGAAGCAACAAACAGATGAAGCAATAAACAGATGAAGCAATAAACAGATGAAGCAACAAACAGATGAGGCAACAAGATGAGGCAACCAACAGATGAAGCAATAAACAGATGAAGCAACAAACAGATAAAGCAACAAACAGATGAGGCAACAAACAGATGAAGCAACTAACAGATGAAGCAACAAACAGATGAAGAAACCAACAGATGAAGCAATAAACAGATGAAGCAACAAACAGATGAAGCAACTAACAGATGAAGCAACCAACAGATGAAGCAACCAACAGATGAAGCAAACAACAGATGAAGCAACCAACAGATGAAGCAACAAACAGATGAAGCAACCAACAGATGAGGCAACCAACAGATGAAGCAATAAACAGATGAAGCAATAAACAGATGAAGCAACAAACAGATGAGGCAACAAGATGAGGCAACAAACAGATGAAGCAACAAACAGATGAAGTAAAAAACAGATGAAGCAACAAACAGATGAAGCAACAAACAGATAAAGCAACCAACAGATGAGTCAACAAACAGATGAAGCAACAAACAGATGAAGCAACAAACAGATGAAACAACAAACAGATGAAGCAATCAACAGATGAAGCAACAAACAGATGAGGCAACCAACAGATGAAGCAACAAACAGATGAAGCAATAAACAGATGAAGCAATAAACAGATGAAGCAACAAACAGATGAGGCAACAAGATGAGGCAACCAACAGATGAAGCAATAAACAGATGAAGCAACAAACAGATAAAGCAACAAACAGATGAGGCAACAAACAGATGAAGCAACTAACAGATGAAGCAACAAACAGATGAAGCAACCAACAGATGAAGCAATAAACAGATAAAGCAACCAACAGATGAAGCAACAAACAGATGAAGCAAACAACAGATGAAGCAACAAACAGATAAAGCAACCAACAGATGAAGCAACCAACAGATGAAAAAACAAACAGATGAAGCAACCAACAGATGAAGCAACAAACAGATAAAGCAACCAACAGGTGAAGCAACCAACAGATGAAGCAACAAACAGATGAAGCAACAAACAGATGAAGCAACCAACAGATGAAGCAATAAACAGATGAAGCAACCAACAGATGAGGCAATAAACAGATGAAGCAACAAACAGATGAGGCAACAAGATGAGGCAACCAACAGATGAAGCAACAAACAGATGAAGCAATAAACAGATGAAGAAATCAACAGATGAAGCAACAAACAGATGAGGCAACCAACAGATGAAGCAACCAACAGATGAAGCAACAAACAGATGAACCAATCAACAGATGAAGCAACAAACAGATGAAGCAACAAACAGATGAAGCAACAAACAGATGAAGCAACCAACAGATGAAGCAATAAACAGATGAAGCAACCAACAGATGAAGCAACAAACAGATAAAGCAACCAACAGGTGAAGCAACCAACAGATGAAGCAACAAACAGATGAAGCAACAAACAGATGAAGCAACAAACAGATGAAGCAACAAACAGATAAAGCAACCAACAGATGAAGCAACAAACAGATGAAGCAACAAAAAGATGAAGCAACCAACAGATGAAGCAACAAACAGATAAAGCAACCAACAGGTGAAGCAACCAACAGATGAAGCAACAAACAGATGAAGCAATAAACAGATGAAGAAATCAACAGATGAAGCAACAAAAAGATGAGGCAACCAACAGATGAAGCAACCAACAGATGAAGCAACAAACAGATGAACCAATCAACAGATGAAGCAACAAACAGATGAAGCAACAAACAGATGAAGCAACAAACAGATGAAGCAACCAACAGATGAAGCAATAAACAGATGAAGCTACCAACAGATGAAGCAACAAACAGATAAAGCAACCAACAGGTGAAGCAACCAACAGATGAAGCAACAAACAGATGAAGCAACAAACAGATGAAGCAACAAACAGATGAAGCAACAAACAGATAAAGCAACCAACAGATGAAGCAACAAACAGATAAAGCAACAAACAGATGAAGCAACCAACAGATGAAGCAACAAACAGATAAAGCAACAAACAGATGAAGCAACAAACAGATGAAGCAACCAACAGATGAAGCAACAAACAGATAAAGCAACCAACAGGTGAAGCAACCAACAGATGAAGCAACAAACAGATGAAGCAACAAACAGATGAAGCAACAAACAGATGAAGCAACAAACAGATGAAGCAACCAACAGATGAAGCAATAAACAGATGAAGCAACCAACAGATGAGTCAACAAACAGATGAAGCAACAAACAGATGAAGCAACAAACAGATGAAGCAACCAACAGATGAAGGAATCTACAGATGAAGCAACAAACAGATGAGGCAAACAACAGATGAAGCAACCAACAGATGAAGCAACAAACAGATGAAGCAATAAACAGATGAAGCAATAAACAGATGAAGCATCAAACAGATGAGGCAACAAGATGAGGCAACCAACAGATGAAGCAACAAACAGATGAAGCAATAAACAGATGAAGCAACAACCAGATAAAGTAACAAACAGATGAGGCAACAAACAGATGAAGCAATAAACAGATGAAGCAATAAACAGATGAAGCAACAAACAGATGAAGCAATAAACAGATGAAGCAACAAACAGATGAAGCAACCAACAGATGAAGCAACAAACAGATGAAGCAATAAACAGATGAAGCAACAAACAGATGAAGCAACAAACAGATGAAGCAACTAACAGATGAAGCAATAAACAGATGAAGCAATAAACAGATGAAGCAACAAAAAGATGAAGCAACCAACAGATAAAGCAACCAACAGATGAAGCAACCAACAGATGAAGCAATAAACAGATGAAGCAACAAAAAGATGAAGCAACCAACAGATAAAGCAACCAACAGATGAAGCAACCAACAGATGAAGCAACCAACAGATGAAGCAATAAACAGATAAAGCAACAAACAGACGAGGCAACAAGATGAGGCAACCAACAGATGAAGCAACAAACAGATGAAGTAACCAACAGATGAAGCAACCAACAGATGAAGCAACCAACAGATGAAGCAACCAACAGATGAAGCAATAAACAGATGAAGCAAGAAACAGATGAAGCAACAAACAGATGAAGCAACAAACAGATGGGGTAACAAGATGAGGCAACCAACAGATGAAGCAACAAACAGATGAAGCAACAAACAGATGAAGCAATAAACAGATGAATAAATCAACAGATGAAGCAACCAACAGATGAAGCAACCAACAGATGAAGCAATCAACAGATGAAGCAACCAACAGATGAGGCAACCAACAGATGAAGCAACCAACAGATGAAGTAACAAACAGATGAAGCAATAAACAGATGAAGCAATAAACAGATGAAGCAATAAACAGATGAAGCAACCAACAGATGAGGCAACCAACAGATGAAGTAACAAACAGTTGAAGCAACAAACAGATGAAGCAATAAACAGATGAAGCAATAAACAGATGAAGCAATAAACAGATGAAGCAATAAACAGATGAAGCAATAAACAGATGAAGCAACCAACAGATGAAACAACAAACAGATGAAGCAATCAACAGATGAAGCAACAAACAGATGAAGCAATCAACAGATGAAGCAACCAACAGATGAAGCAACCAACAGATGAGGCAACCAACAGATGAAGCAACCAACAGATGAAGCAAACAACAGATGAAGCAACAAACAGATGAAGCAACAAACAGATGAAGCAACCAACAGATGTAGCAACCAACAGATGAAGCAAACAACAGATGAAGCAACAAACAGATGAAGCAACAAACAGATGAAGCAACCAACAGATGAAGCAACCAACAGATGAGGCAATAAACAGATGAAGCAAGAAACAGATGAAGCAACAAACAGATGAAGCAACAAACAGATGAGGTAACAAGATGAGGCAACCAACAGATGAAGCAACAAACAGATAAAGCAACCAACAGATGAGGCAACAAACAGATGAAGCAACAAACAGATGAAGCAACAAACAGATGAAGCAATAAACAGATGAAGAAATCAACAGATGAAGCAACCAACAGATGAAGCAACCAACAGATGAAGCAATAAACAGATGAAGCAAGAAACAGATGAAGCAACAAACAGATGAAGCAACCAACAGATGAAGCAAACAACAGATGAAGCAACAAACAGATGAAGCAATAAACAGATGAAGTAACAAACAGATGAAGCAACCAACAGATGAAGCAAACAACAGATGAAGCAACAAACAGATGAAGCAACAAACAGATGAAGCAACCAACAGATGAAGCAAACAACAGATGAAGCAACAAACAGATGAAGCAATAAACAGATGAAGCAATAAACAGATGAAGCAACCAACAGATGAAACAACAAACAGATGAAGCAATCAACAGATGAAGCAACAAACAGATGAAGCTATCAACAGATGAAGCAACCAACAGATGAGGCAACCAACAGATGAAGCAACCAACAGATGAAGCAAACAACAGATGAAGCAACAAACAGATGAAGCAACAAACAGATGAAGCAACCAACAGATGAAGCAACCAACAGATGAAGCAACCAACAGATGAAGCAATAAACAGATGAAGCAAGAAACAGATGAAGCAAGAAACAGATGAAGCAACAAACAGATGAAGCAACCAACAGATGAAGCAATAAACAGATGAAGCAACAAACAGACGAGGCAACAAGATGAGGCAACCAACAGATGAAGTAACAAACAGATGAAGCAACCAACAGATGAAGCAAACAACAGATGAAGCAACAAACAGATGAAGCAACAAACAGATGAAGCAACCAACAGATGAAGCAAACAACAGATGAAGCAACAAACAGATGAAGCAATAAACAGATGAAGCAATAAACAGATGAAGCAACCAACAGATGAAACAACAAACAGATGAAGCAATCAACAGATGAAGCAACAAACAGATGAAGCTATCAACAGATGAAGCAACCAACAGATGAGGCAACCAACAGATGAAGCAACCAACAGATGAAGCAAACAACAGATGAAGCAACAAACAGATGAAGCAACAAACAGATGAAGCAACCAACAGATGAAGCAAACAACAGATGAAGCAACAAACAGATGAAGCAAGAAACAGATGAAGCAACCAACAGATGAAGCAACCAACAGATGAAGCAACCAACAGATGAAGCAATAAACAGATGAAGCAAGAAACAGATGAAGCAAGAAACAGATGAAGCAACAAACAGATGAAGCAACCAACAGATGAAGCAATAAACAGATGAAGCAATAAACAGATGAAGCAACAAACAGATGAAGCAACAAACAGATGAGGCAACAAGATGAGGCAACCAACAGATGAAGCAACAAACAGATGAAGCAACAAACAGATAAAGCAACCAACAGATGAGGCAACAAACAGATGAAGCAACAAACAGATGAAGCAATCAACAGATGAAGCAACAAACAGATGAGGCAACCAACAGATGAAGCAACCAACAGATGAAGCAAACAACAGATGAAGCAACCAACAGATGAAGCAACAAACAGATGAAGCAACCAACAGATGAGGCAACCAACAGATGAAGCAATAAACAGATGAAGCAATAAACAGATGAAGCAACAAACAGATGAAGTAAAAAACAGATGAAGCAACAAACAGATGAAGCAACAAACAGATGAGTCAACAAACAGATGAAGCAACAAACAGATGAAGCAACAAACAGATGAAGTAAAAAACAGATGAAGCAACAAACAGATGAAGCAACAAACAGATAAAGCAACCAACAGATGAGTCAACAAACAGATGAAGCAACAAACAGATGAAGCAACAAACAGATGAAGCAATCAACAGATGAAGCAACAAACAGATGAGGCAACCAACAGATGAAGCAACAAACAGATGAAGCAACCAACAGATGAAGCAATAAACAGATGAAGCAACCAACAGATGAAGCAACAAACAGATAAAGCAACCAACAGGTGAAGCAACCAACAGATGAAGCAACAAACAGATGAAGCAACAAACAGATGAAGCAACAAACAGATGAAGCAACAAACAGATAAAGCAACCAACAGATGAAGCAACAAACAGATGAAGCAACAAACAGATGAAGCAACCAACAGATGAAGCAACAAACAGATAAAGCAACCAACAGGTGAAGCAACCAACAGATGAAGCAACAAACAGATGAAGCAACAAACAGATGAAGCAACAAACAGATGAAGCAACAAACAGATGAAGCAACCAACAGATGAAGCAATAAACAGATGAAGCAACCAACAGATGAGGCAACCAACAGATGAAGGAATCTACAGATGAAGCAACAAACAGATGAAGCAAACAACAGATGAAGCAACCAACAGATGAAGCAACAAACAGATGAAGCAATAAACAGATGAAGCAATAAACAGATGAAGCATCAAACAGATGAAGCAACAAACAGATGAAGCAACAAACAGATGAAGCAACCAACAGATGAAGGAATCTACAGATGAAGCAACAAACAGATGAAGCAAACAACAGATGAAGCAACCAACAGATGAAGCAACAAACAGATGAAGCAATAAACAGATGAAGCAATAAACAGATGAAGCATCAAACAGATGAGGCAACAAGATGAGGCAACCAACAGATGAAGCAACAAACAGATGAAGCAATAAACAGATGAAGCAATAAACAGATGAAGCAACCAACAGATGAAACAACAAACAGATGAAGCAATCAACAGATGAAGCAACAAACAGATGAAGCAATCAACAGATGAAGCAACCAACAGATGAAGCAACCAACAGATGAGGCAACCAACAGATGAAGCAACCAACAGATGAAGCAAACAACAGATGAAGCAACAAACAGATGAAGCAACAAACAGATGAAGCAACCAACAGATGAAGCAACCAACAGATGAAGCAAACAACAGATGAAGCAACAAACAGATGAAGCAACAAACAGATGAAGCAACCAACAGATGAAGCAACCAACAGATGAAGCAATAAACAGATGAAGCAAGAAACAGATGAAGCAACAAACAGATGAAGCAACAAACAGATGAGGTAACAAGATGAGGCAACCAACAGATGAAGCAACAAACAGATAAAGCAACCAACAGATGAGGCAACAAACAGATGAAGCAACAAACAGATGAAGCAACAAACAGATGAAGCAATAAACAGATGAAGAAATCAACAGATGAAGCAACCAACAGATGAAGCAACCAACAGATGAAGCAATCAACAGATGAAGCAACCAATAGATGAGGCAACCAACAGATGAAGTAACAAACAGATGAAGTAACAAACAGATGAAGCAACCAACAGATGAAGCAACCAACAGATGAAGCAACAAACAGATGAAGCAACCAACAGATGAAACAACAAACAGATGAAGCAATCAACAGATGAAGCAACAAACAGATGAAGCTATCAACAGATGAAGCAACCAACAGATGAGGCAACCAACAGATGAAGCAACCAACAGATGAAGCAAACAACAGATGAAGCAACAAACAGATGAAGCAACAAACAGATGAAGCAACCAACAGATGAAGCAAACAACAGATGAAGCAACAAACAGATGAAGCAAGAAACAGATGAAGCAACCAACAAATGAAGCAACCAACAGATGAAGCAACCAACAGATGAAGCAATAAACAGATGAAGCAAGAAACAGATGAAGCAAGAAACAGATGAAGCAACAAACAGATGAAGCAACCGACAGATGAAGCAATAAACAGATGAAGCAATAAACAGATGAAGCAACAAACAGATGAAGCAACAAACAGATGAGGCAACAAGATGAGGCAACCAACAGATGAAGCAACAAACAGATGAAGCAACAAACAGATAAAGCAACCAACAGATGAGGCAACAAACAGATGAAGCAACAAACAGATGAAGCAATCAACAGATGAAGCAACAAACAGATGAGGCAACCAACAGATGAAGCAACCAACAGATGAAGCAAACAACAGATGAAGCAACCAACAGATGAAGCAACAAACAGATGAAGCAACCAACAGATGAGGCAACCAACAGATGAAGCAATAAACAGATGAAGCAATAAACAGATGAAGCAACAAACAGATGAGGCAACAAGATGAGGCATCCAACAGATGAAGCAACAAACAGATGAAGTAAAAAACAGATGAAGCAACAAACAGATGAAGCAACAAACAGATGAAGTAAAAAACAGATGAGTCAACAAACAGATGAAGCAACAAACAGATGAAGCAACAAACAGATGAAGTAAAAAACAGATGAAGCAACAAACAGATGAAGCAACAAACAGATGAAGCAACAAACAGATAAAGCAACCAACAGATGAGTCAACAAACAGATGAAGCAACAAACAGATGAAGCAACAAACAGATGAAGCAACAAACAGATGAAGCAATCAACAGATGAAGCAACAAACAGATGAGGCAACCAACAGATGAAGCAACAAACAGATGAAGCAATAAACAGATGAAGCAATAAACAGATGAAGCAACAAACAGATGAGGCAACAAACAGATGAAGCAACAAACAGATGAAGCAACAAACAGATGAAGCAATCAACAGATGAAGCAACAAACAGATGAGGCAACCAACAGATGAAGCAACAAACAGATGAAGCAATAAACAGATGAAGCAATAAACAGATGAAGCAACAAACAGATGAGGCAACAAGATGAGGCAACCAACAGATGAAGCAATAAACAGATGAAGCAACAAACAGATAAAGCAACAAACAGATGAGGCAACAAACAGATGAAGCAACTAACAGATGAAGCAACAAACAGATGAAGAAACCAACAGATGAAGCAATAAACAGATGAAGCAACAAACAGATGAAGCAACTAACAGATGAAGCAACCAACAGATGAAGCAACCAACAGATGAAGCAAACAACAGATGAAGCAACCAACAGATGAAGCAACAAACAGATGAAGCAACCAACAGATGAGGCAACCAACAGATGAAGCAATAAACAGATGAAGCAATAAACAGATGAAGCAACAAACAGATGAGGCAACAAGATGAGGCATCCAACAGATGAAGCAACAAACAGATGCAGTAAAAAACAGATGAAGCAACAAACAGATGAAGCAACAAACAGATAAAGCAACCAACAGATGAGTCAACAAACAGATGAAGCAACAAACAGATGAAGCAACAAACAGATGAAACAACAAACAGATGAAGCAATCAACAGATGAAGCAACAAACAGATGAGGCAACCAACAGATGAAGCAACAAACAGATGAAGCAATAAACAGATGAAGCAATAAACAGATGAAGCAACAAACAGATGAGGCAACAAGATGAGGCAACCAACAGATGAAGCAATAAACAGATGAAGCAACAAACAGATAAAGCAACAAACAGATGAGGCAACAAACAGATGAAGCAACTAACAGATGAAGCAACAAACAGATGAAGCAACCAACAGATGAAGCAATAAACAGATAAAGCAACCAACAGATGAAGCAACAAACAGATGAAGCAAACAACAGATGAAGCAACAAACAGATAAAGCAACCAACAGATGAAGCAACCAACAGATGAAAAAACAAACAGATGAAGCAACCAACAGATGAAGCAACAAACAGATAAAGCAACCAACAGGTGAAGCAACCAACAGATGAAGCAACAAACAGATGAAGCAACAAACAGATGAAGCAACCAACAGATGAAGCAATAAACAGATGAAGCAACCAACAGATGAGGCAATAAACAGATGAAGCAACAAACAGATGAGGCAACAAGATGAGGCAACCAACAGATGAAGCAACAAACAGATGAAGCAATAAACAGATGAAGAAATCAACAGATGAAGCAACAAACAGATGAGGCAACCAACAGATGAAGCAACCAACAGATGAAGCAACAAACAGATGAACCAATCAACAGATGAAGCAACAAACAGATGAAGCAACAAACAGATGAAGCAACAAACAGATGAAGCAACCAACAGATGAAGCAATAAACAGATGAAGCAACCAACAGATGAAGCAACCAACAGATGAAGCAACAAACAGATGAAGCAACCAACAGATGAAGCAATAAACAGATGAAGCAACCAACAGGTGAAGCAACCAACAGATGAAGCAACAAACAGATGAAGCAACAAACAGATGAAGCAACAAACAGATGAAGCAACAAACAGATAAAGCAACCAACAGATGAAGCAACAAACAGATGAAGCAACAAAAAGATGAAGCAACCAACAGATGAAGCAACAAACAGATAAAGCAACCAACAGGTGAAGCAACCAACAGATGAAGCAACAAACAGATGAAGCAATAAACAGATGAAGCAACAAACAGATGAGGCAACCAACAGATGAAGCAACCAACAGATGAAGCAACAAACAGATGAACCAATCAACAGATGAAGCAACAAACAGATGAAGCAACAAACAGATGAAGCAACAAACAGATGAAGCAACCAACAGATGAAGCAATAAACAGATGAAGCTACCAACAGATGAAGCAACAAACAGATAAAGCAACCAACAGGTGAAGCAACCATCAGATGAAGCAACAAACAGATGAAGCAACAAACAGATGAAGCAACAAACAGATGAAGCAACAAACAGATAAAGCAACCAACAGATGAAGCAACAAACAGATAAAGCAACAAACAGATGAAGCAACCAACAGATGAAGCAACAAACAGATAAAGCAACAAACAGATGAAGCAACAAACAGATGAAGCAACCAACAGATGAAGCAACAAACAGATAAAGCAACCAACAGGTGAAGCAACCAACAGATGAAGCAACAAACAGATGAAGCAACAAACAGATGAAGCAACAAACAGATGAAGCAACAAACAGATGAAGCAACCAACAGATGAAGCAATAAACAGATGAAGCAACCAACAGATGAGTCAACAAACAGATGAAGCAACAAACAGATGAAGCAACAAACAGATGAAGCAACCAACAGATGAAGGAATCTACAGATGAAGCAACAAACAGATGAGGCAAACAACAGATGAAGCAACCAACAGATGAAGCAACAAACAGATGAAGCAATAAACAGATGAAGCAATAAACAGATGAAGCATCAAACAGATGAGGCAACAAGATGAGGCAACCAACAGATGAAGCAACAAACAGATGAAGCAATAAACAGATGAAGCAACAACCAGATAAAGTAACAAACAGATGAGGCAACAAACAGATGAAGCAATAAACAGATGAAGCAATAAACAGATGAAGCAACAAACAGATGAAGCAATAAACAGATGAAGCAACAAACAGATGAAGCAACCAACAGATGAAGCAACAAACAGATGAAGCAATAAACAGATGAAGCAACAAACAGATGAAGCAACAAACAGATGAAGCAACTAACAGATGAAGCAATAAACAGATGAAGCAATAAACAGATGAAGCAACAAAAAGATGAAGCAACCAACAGATAAAGCAACCAACAGATGAAGCAACCAACAGATGAAGCAATAAACAGATGAAGCAACAAAAAGATGAAGCAACCAACAGATAAAGCAACCAACAGATGAAGCAACCAACAGATGAAGCAACCAACAGATGAAGCAATAAACAGATAAAGCAACAAACAGACGAGGCAACAAGATGAGGCAACCAACAGATGAAGCAACAAACAGATGAAGTAACCAACAGATGAAGCAACCAACAGATGAAGCAACCAACAGATGAAGCAACCAACAGATGAAGCAATAAACAGATGAAGCAAGAAACAGATGAAGCAACAAACAGATGAAGCAACAAACAGATGGGGTAACAAGATGAGGCAACCAACAGATGAAGCAACAAACAGATGAAGCAACAAACAGATGAAGCAATAAACAGATGAATAAATCAACAGATGAAGCAACCAACAGATGAAGCAACCAACAGATGAAGCAATCAACAGATGAAGCAACCAACAGATGAGGCAACCAACAGATGAAGCAACCAACAGATGAAGTAACAAACAGATGAAGCAATAAACAGATGAAGCAATAAACAGATGAAGCAATAAACAGATGAAGCAACCAACAGATGAGGCAACCAACAGATGAAGTAACAAACAGTTGAAGCAACAAACAGATGAAGCAATAAACAGATGAAGCAATAAACAGATGAAGCAATAAACAGATGAAGCAATAAACAGATGAAGCAATAAACAGATGAAGCAACAAACAGATGAAGCAATCAACAGATGAAGCAACAAACAGATGAAGCAATCAACAGATGAAGCAACCAACAGATGAAGCAACCAACAGATGAGGCAACCAACAGATGAAGCAACCAACAGATGAAGCAAACAACAGATGAAGCAACAAACAGATGAAGCAACAAACAGATGAAGCAACCAACAGATGTAGCAACCAACAGATGAAGCAAACAACAGATGAAGCAACAAACAGATGAAGCAACAAACAGATGAAGCAACCAACAGATGAAGCAACCAACAGATGAGGCAATAAACAGATGAAGCAAGAAACAGATGAAGCAACAAACAGATGAAGCAACAAACAGATGAGGTAACAAGATGAGGCAACCAACAGATGAAGCAACAAACAGATAAAGCAACCAACAGATGAGGCAACAAACAGATGAAGCAACAAACAGATGAAGCAACAAACAGATGAAGCAATAAACAGATGAAGAAATCAACAGATGAAGCAACCAACAGATGAAGCAACCAACAGATGAAGCAATAAACAGATGAAGCAAGAAACAGATGAAGCAACAAACAGATGAAGCAACCAACAGATGAAGCAAACAACAGATGAAGCAACAAACAGATGAAGCAATAAACAGATGAAGTAACAAACAGATGAAGCAACCAACAGATGAAGCAAACAACAGATGAAGCAACAAACAGATGAAGCAACAAACAGATGAAGCAACCAACAGATGAAGCAAACAACAGATGAAGCAACAAACAGATGAAGCAATAAACAGATGAAGCAATAAACAGATGAAGCAACCAACAGATGAAACAACAAACAGATGAAGCAATCAACAGATGAAGCAACAAACAGATGAAGCTATCAACAGATGAAGCAACCAACAGATGAGGCAACCAACAGATGAAGCAACCAACAGATGAAGCAAACAACAGATGAAGCAACAAACAGATGAAGCAACAAACAGATGAAGCAACCAACAGATGAAGCAACCAACAGATGAAGCAACCAACAGATGAAGCAATAAACAGATGAAGCAAGAAACAGATGAAGCAAGAAACAGATGAAGCAACAAACAGATGAAGCAACCAACAGATGAAGCAATAAACAGATGAAGCAACAAACAGACGAGGCAACAAGATGAGGCAACCAACAGATGAAGTAACAAACAGATGAAGCAACCAACAGATGAAGCAAACAACAGATGAAGCAACAAACAGATGAAGCAACAAACAGATGAAGCAACCAACAGATGAAGCAAACAACAGATGAAGCAACAAACAGATGAAGCAATAAACAGATGAAGCAATAAACAGATGAAGCAACCAACAGATGAAACAACAAACAGATGAAGCAATCAACAGATGAAGCAACAAACAGATGAAGCTATCAACAGATGAAGCAACCAACAGATGAGGCAACCAACAGATGAAGCAACCAACAGATGAAGCAAACAACAGATGAAGCAACAAACAGATGAAGCAACAAACAGATGAAGCAACCAACAGATGAAGCAAACAACAGATGAAGCAACAAACAGATGAAGCAAGAAACAGATGAAGCAACCAACAGATGAAGCAACCAACAGATGAAGCAACCAACAGATGAAGCAATAAACAGATGAAGCAAGAAACAGATGAAGCAAGAAACAGATGAAGCAACAAACAGATGAAGCAACCAACAGATGAAGCAATAAACAGATGAAGCAATAAACAGATGAAGCAACAAACAGATGAAGCAACAAACAGATGAGGCAACAAGATGAGGCAACCAACAGATGAAGCAACAAACAGATGAAGCAACAAACAGATAAAGCAACCAACAGATGAGGCAACAAACAGATGAAGCAACAAACAGATGAAGCAATCAACAGATGAAGCAACAAACAGATGAGGCAACCAACAGATGAAGCAACCAACAGATGAAGCAAACAACAGATGAAGCAACCAACAGATGAAGCAACAAACAGATGAAGCAACCAACAGATGAGGCAACCAACAGATGAAGCAATAAACAGATGAAGCAATAAACAGATGAAGCAACAAACAGATGAGGCAACAAGATGAGGCATCCAACAGATGAAGCAACAAACAGATGAAGTAAAAAACAGATGAAGCAACAAACAGATGAAGCAACAAACAGATGAAGCAACAAACAGATGAGTCAACAAACAGATGAAGCAACAAACAGATGAAGCAACAAACAGATGAAGTAAAAAACAGATGAAGCAACAAACAGATGAAGCAACAAACAGATAAAGCAACCAACAGATGAGTCAACAAACAGATGAAGCAACAAACAGATGAAGCAACAAACAGATGAAGCAATCAACAGATGAAGCAACAAACAGATGAGGCAACCAACAGATGAAGCAACAAACAGATGAAGCAACCAACAGATGAAGCAATAAACAGATGAAGCAACCAACAGATGAAGCAACAAACAGATAAAGCAACCAACAGGTGAAGCAACCAACAGATGAAGCAACAAACAGATGAAGCAACAAACAGATGAAGCAACCAACAGATGAAGCAACAAACAGATAAAGCAACCAACAGGTGAAGCAACCAACAGATGAAGCAACAAACAGATGAAGCAACAAACAGATGAAGCAACAAACAGATGAAGCAACAAACAGATGAAGCAACCAACAGATGAAGCAATAAACAGATGAAGCAACCAACAGATGAGGCAACCAACAGATGAAGGAATCTACAGATGAAGCAACAAACAGATGAAGCAAACAACAGATGAAGCAACCAACAGATGAAGCAACAAACAGATGAAGCAATAAACAGATGAAGCAATAAACAGATGAAGCATCAAACAGATGAAGCAACAAACAGATGAAGCAACAAACAGATGAAGCAACCAACAGATGAAGGAATCTACAGATGAAGCAACAAACAGATGAAGCAAACAACAGATGAAGCAACCAACAGATGAAGCAACAAACAGATGAAGCAATAAACAGATGA
Organism: Odontesthes bonariensis; assembly: GCF_027942865.1. NCBI lineage: Eukaryota > Metazoa > Chordata > Actinopteri > Atheriniformes > Atherinopsidae > Odontesthes > Odontesthes bonariensis. The sequence continues at coordinate 411,361 of NC_134509.1, read as the reverse complement.
AGCAATAAACAGATGAAGCATCAAACAGATGAGGCAACAAGATGAGGCAACCAACAGATGAAGCAACAAACAGATGAAGCAATAAACAGATGAAGCAATAAACAGATGAAGCAACCAACAGATGAAACAACAAACAGATGAAGCAATCAACAGATGAAGCAACAAACAGATGAAGCAATCAACAGATGAAGCAACCAACAGATGAAGCAACCAACAGATGAGGCAACCAACAGATGAAGCAACCAACAGATGAAGCAAACAACAGATGAAGCAACAAACAGATGAAGCAACAAACAGATGAAGCAACCAACAGATGAAGCAACCAACAGATGAAGCAAACAACAGATGAAGCAACAAACAGATGAAGCAACAAACAGATGAAGCAACCAACAGATGAAGCAACCAACAGATGAAGCAATAAACAGATGAAGCAAGAAACAGATGAAGCAACAAACAGATGAAGCAACAAACAGATGAGGTAACAAGATGAGGCAACCAACAGATGAAGCAACAAACAGATAAAGCAACCAACAGATGAGGCAACAAACAGATGAAGCAACAAACAGATGAAGCAACAAACAGATGAAGCAATAAACAGATGAAGAAATCAACAGATGAAGCAACCAACAGATGAAGCAACCAACAGATGAAGCAATCAACAGATGAAGCAACCAATAGATGAGGCAACCAACAGATGAAGTAACAAACAGATGAAGTAACAAACAGATGAAGCAACCAACAGATGAAGCAACCAACAGATGAAGCAACAAACAGATGAAGCAACCAACAGATGAAACAACAAACAGATGAAGCAATCAACAGATGAAGCAACAAACAGATGAAGCTATCAACAGATGAAGCAACCAACAGATGAGGCAACCAACAGATGAAGCAACCAACAGATGAAGCAAACAACAGATGAAGCAACAAACAGATGAAGCAACAAACAGATGAAGCAACCAACAGATGAAGCAAACAACAGATGAAGCAACAAACAGATGAAGCAAGAAACAGATGAAGCAACCAACAAATGAAGCAACCAACAGATGAAGCAACCAACAGATGAAGCAATAAACAGATGAAGCAAGAAACAGATGAAGCAAGAAACAGATGAAGCAACAAACAGATGAAGCAACCGACAGATGAAGCAATAAACAGATGAAGCAATAAACAGATGAAGCAACAAACAGATGAAGCAACAAACAGATGAGGCAACAAGATGAGGCAACCAACAGATGAAGCAACAAACAGATGAAGCAACAAACAGATAAAGCAACCAACAGATGAGGCAACAAACAGATGAAGCAACAAACAGATGAAGCAATCAACAGATGAAGCAACAAACAGATGAGGCAACCAACAGATGAAGCAACCAACAGATGAAGCAAACAACAGATGAAGCAACCAACAGATGAAGCAACAAACAGATGAAGCAACCAACAGATTAGGCAACCAACAGATGAAGCAATAAACAGATGAAGCAATAAACAGATGAAGCAACAAACAGATGAGGCAACAAGATGAGGCATCCAACAGATGAAGCAACAAACAGATGAAGTAAAAAACAGATGAAGCAACAAACAGATGAAGCAACAAACAGATGAAGTAAAAAACAGATGAGTCAACAAACAGATGAAGCAACAAACAGATGAAGCAACAAACAGATGAAGTAAAAAACAGATGAAGCAACAAACAGATGAAGCAACAAACAGATGAAGCAACAAACAGATAAAGCAACCAACAGATGAGTCAACAAACAGATGAAGCAACAAACAGATGAAGCAACAAACAGATGAAGCAACAAACAGATGAAGCAATCAACAGATGAAGCAACAAACAGATGAGGCAACCAACAGATGAAGCAACAAACAGATGAAGCAATAAACAGATGAAGCAATAAACAGATGAAGCAACAAACAGATGAGGCAACAAACAGATGAAGCAACAAACAGATGAAGCAACAAACAGATGAAGCAATCAACAGATGAAGCAACAAACAGATGAGGCAACCAACAGATGAAGCAACAAACAGATGAAGCAATAAACAGATGAAGCAATAAACAGATGAAGCAACAAACAGATGAGGCAACAAGATGAGGCAACCAACAGATGAAGCAATAAACAGATGAAGCAACAAACAGATAAAGCAACAAACAGATGAGGCAACAAACAGATGAAGCAACTAACAGATGAAGCAACAAACAGATGAAGAAACCAACAGATGAAGCAATAAACAGATGAAGCAACAAACAGATGAAGCAACTAACAGATGAAGCAACCAACAGATGAAGCAACCAACAGATGAAGCAAACAACAGATGAAGCAACCAACAGATGAAGCAACAAACAGATGAAGCAACCAACAGATGAGGCAACCAACAGATGAAGCAATAAACAGATGAAGCAATAAACAGATGAAGCAACAAACAGATGAGGCAACAAGATGAGGCATCCAACAGATGAAGCAACAAACAGATGCAGTAAAAAACAGATGAAGCAACAAACAGATGAAGCAACAAACAGATAAAGCAACCAACAGATGAGTCAACAAACAGATGAAGCAACAAACAGATGAAGCAACAAACAGATGAAACAACAAACAGATGAAGCAATCAACAGATGAAGCAACAAACAGATGAGGCAACCAACAGATGAAGCAACAAACAGATGAAGCAATAAACAGATGAAGCAATAAACAGATGAAGCAACAAACAGATGAGGCAACAAGATGAGGCAACCAACAGATGAAGCAATAAACAGATGAAGCAACAAACAGATAAAGCAACAAACAGATGAGGCAACAAACAGATGAAGCAACTAACAGATGAAGCAACAAACAGATGAAGCAACCAACAGATGAAGCAATAAACAGATAAAGCAACCAACAGATGAAGCAACAAACAGATGAAGCAAACAACAGATGAAGCAACAAACAGATAAAGCAACCAACAGATGAAGCAACCAACAGATGAAAAAACAAACAGATGAAGCAACCAACAGATGAAGCAACAAACAGATAAAGCAACCAACAGGTGAAGCAACCAACAGATGAAGCAACAAACAGATGAAGCAACAAACAGATGAAGCAACCAACAGATGAAGCAATAAACAGATGAAGCAACCAACAGATGAGGCAATAAACAGATGAAGCAACAAACAGATGAGGCAACAAGATGAGGCAACCAACAGATGAAGCAACAAACAGATGAAGCAATAAACAGATGAAGAAATCAACAGATGAAGCAACAAACAGATGAGGCAACCAACAGATGAAGCAACCAACAGATGAAGCAACAAACAGATGAACCAATCAACAGATGAAGCAACAAACAGATGAAGCAACAAACAGATGAAGCAACAAACAGATGAAGCAACCAACAGATGAAGCAATAAACAGATGAAGCAACCAACAGATGAAGCAACCAACAGATGAAGCAACAAACAGATGAAGCAACCAACAGATGAAGCAATAAACAGATGAAGCAACCAACAGGTGAAGCAACCAACAGATGAAGCAACAAACAGATGAAGCAACAAACAGATGAAGCAACAAACAGATGAAGCAACAAACAGATAAAGCAACCAACAGATGAAGCAACAAACAGATGAAGCAACAAAAAGATGAAGCAACCAACAGATGAAGCAACAAACAGATAAAGCAACCAACAGGTGAAGCAACCAACAGATGAAGCAACAAACAGATGAAGCAATAAACAGATGAAGCAACAAACAGATGAGGCAACCAACAGATGAAGCAACCAACAGATGAAGCAACAAACAGATGAACCAATCAACAGATGAAGCAACAAACAGATGAAGCAACAAACAGATGAAGCAACAAACAGATGAAGCAACCAACAGATGAAGCAATAAACAGATGAAGCTACCAACAGATGAAGCAACAAACAGATAAAGCAACCAACAGGTGAAGCAACCAACAGATGAAGCAACAAACAGATGAAGCAACAAACAGATGAAGCAACAAACAGATGAAGCAACAAACAGATAAAGCAACCAACAGATGAAGCAACAAACAGATAAAGCAACAAACAGATGAAGCAACCAACAGATGAAGCAACAAACAGATAAAGCAACAAACAGATGAAGCAACAAACAGATGAAGCAAACAACAGATGAAGCAACAAACAGATAAAGCAACCAACAGGTGAAGCAACCAACAGATGAAGCAACAAACAGATGAAGCAACAAACAGATGAAGCAACAAACAGATGAAGCAACAAACAGATGAAGCAACCAACAGATGAAGCAATAAACAGATGAAGCAACCAACAGATGAGTCAACAAACAGATGAAGCAACAAACAGATGAAGCAACAAACAGATGAAGCAACCAACAGATGAAGGAATCTACAGATGAAGCAACAAACAGATGAGGCAAACAACAGATGAAGCAACCAACAGATGAAGCAACAAACAGATGAAGCAATAAACAGATGAAGCAATAAACAGATGAAGCATCAAACAGATGAGGCAACAAGATGAGGCAACCAACAGATGAAGCAACAAACAGATGAAGCAATAAACAGATGAAGCAACAACCAGATAAAGTAACAAACAGATGAGGCAACAAACAGATGAAGCAATAAACAGATGAAGCAATAAACAGATGAAGCAACAAACAGATGAAGCAATAAACAGATGAAGCAACAAACAGATGAAGCAACCAACAGATGAAGCAACAAACAGATGAAGCAATAAACAGATGAAGCAACAAACAGATGAAGCAACAAACAGATGAAGCAACTAACAGATGAAGCAATAAACAGATGAAGCAATAAACAGATGAAGCAACAAAAAGATGAAGCAACCAACAGATAAAGCAACCAACAGATGAAGCAACCAACAGATGAAGCAATAAACAGATGAAGCAACAAAAAGATGAAGCAACCAACAGATAAAGCAACCAACAGATGAAGCAACCAACAGATGAAGCAACCAACAGATGAAGCAATAAACAGATAAAGCAACAAACAGACGAGGCAACAAGATGAGGCAACCAACAGATGAAGCAACAAACAGATGAAGTAACCAACAGATGAAGCAACCAACAGATGAAGCAACCAACAGATGAAGCAACCAACAGATGAAGCAATAAACAGATGAAGCAAGAAACAGATGAAGCAACAAACAGATGAAGCAACAAACAGATGGGGTAACAAGATGAGGCAACCAACAGATGAAGCAACAAACAGATGAAGCAACAAACAGATGAAGCAATAAACAGATGAATAAATCAACAGATGAAGCAACCAACAGATGAAGCAACCAACAGATGAAGCAATCAACAGATGAAGCAACCAACAGATGAGGCAACCAACAGATGAAGCAACCAACAGATGAAGTAACAAACAGATGAAGCAATAAACAGATGAAGCAATAAACAGATGAAGCAATAAACAGATGAAGCAACCAACAGATGAGGCAACCAACAGATGAAGTAACAAACAGTTGAAGCAACAAACAGATGAAGCAATAAACAGATGAAGCAATAAACAGATGAAGCAATAAACAGATGAAGCAATAAACAGATGAAGCAATAAACAGATGAAGCAACAAACAGATGAAGCAATCAACAGATGAAGCAACAAACAGATGAAGCAATCAACAGATGAAGCAACCAACAGATGAAGCAACCAACAGATGAGGCAACCAACAGATGAAGCAACCAACAGATGAAGCAAACAACAGATGAAGCAACAAACAGATGAAGCAACAAACAGATGAAGCAACCAACAGATGTAGCAACCAACAGATGAAGCAAACAACAGATGAAGCAACAAACAGATGAAGCAACAAACAGATGAAGCAACCAACAGATGAAGCAACCAACAGATGAGGCAATAAACAGATGAAGCAAGAAACAGATGAAGCAACAAACAGATGAAGCAACAAACAGATGAGGTAACAAGATGAGGCAACCAACAGATGAAGCAACAAACAGATAAAGCAACCAACAGATGAGGCAACAAACAGATGAAGCAACAAACAGATGAAGCAACAAACAGATGAAGCAATAAACAGATGAAGAAATCAACAGATGAAGCAACCAACAGATGAAGCAACCAACAGATGAAGCAATAAACAGATGAAGCAAGAAACAGATGAAGCAACAAACAGATGAAGCAACCAACAGATGAAGCAAACAACAGATGAAGCAACAAACAGATGAAGCAATAAACAGATGAAGTAACAAACAGATGAAGCAACCAACAGATGAAGCAAACAACAGATGAAGCAACAAACAGATGAAGCAACAAACAGATGAAGCAACCAACAGATGAAGCAAACAACAGATGAAGCAACAAACAGATGAAGCAATAAACAGATGAAGCAATAAACAGATGAAGCAACCAACAGATGAAACAACAAACAGATGAAGCAATCAACAGATGAAGCAACAAACAGATGAAGCTATCAACAGATGAAGCAACCAACAGATGAGGCAACCAACAGATGAAGCAACCAACAGATGAAGCAAACAACAGATGAAGCAACAAACAGATGAAGCAACAAACAGATGAAGCAACCAACAGATGAAGCAACCAACAGATGAAGCAACCAACAGATGAAGCAATAAACAGATGAAGCAAGAAACAGATGAAGCAAGAAACAGATGAAGCAACAAACAGATGAAGCAACCAACAGATGAAGCAATAAACAGATGAAGCAACAAACAGACGAGGCAACAAGATGAGGCAACCAACAGATGAAGTAACAAACAGATGAAGCAACCAACAGATGAAGCAAACAACAGATGAAGCAACAAACAGATGAAGCAACAAACAGATGAAGCAACCAACAGATGAAGCAAACAACAGATGAAGCAACAAACAGATGAAGCAATAAACAGATGAAGCAATAAACAGATGAAGCAACCAACAGATGAAACAACAAACAGATGAAGCAATCAACAGATGAAGCAACAAACAGATGAAGCTATCAACAGATGAAGCAACCAACAGATGAGGCAACCAACAGATGAAGCAACCAACAGATGAAGCAAACAACAGATGAAGCAACAAACAGATGAAGCAACAAACAGATGAAGCAACCAACAGATGAAGCAAACAACAGATGAAGCAACAAACAGATGAAGCAAGAAACAGATGAAGCAACCAACAGATGAAGCAACCAACAGATGAAGCAACCAACAGATGAAGCAATAAACAGATGAAGCAAGAAACAGATGAAGCAAGAAACAGATGAAGCAACAAACAGATGAAGCAACCAACAGATGAAGCAATAAACAGATGAAGCAATAAACAGATGAAGCAACAAACAGATGAAGCAACAAACAGATGAGGCAACAAGATGAGGCAACCAACAGATGAAGCAACAAACAGATGAAGCAACAAACAGATAAAGCAACCAACAGATGAGGCAACAAACAGATGAAGCAACAAACAGATGAAGCAATCAACAGATGAAGCAACAAACAGATGAGGCAACCAACAGATGAAGCAACCAACAGATGAAGCAAACAACAGATGAAGCAACCAACAGATGAAGCAACAAACAGATGAAGCAACCAACAGATGAGGCAACCAACAGATGAAGCAATAAACAGATGAAGCAATAAACAGATGAAGCAACAAACAGATGAGGCAACAAGATGAGGCATCCAACAGATGAAGCAACAAACAGATGAAGTAAAAAACAGATGAAGCAACAAACAGATGAAGCAACAAACAGATGAAGCAACAAACAGATGAGTCAACAAACAGATGAAGCAACAAACAGATGAAGCAACAAACAGATGAAGTAAAAAACAGATGAAGCAACAAACAGATGAAGCAACAAACAGATAAAGCAACCAACAGATGAGTCAACAAACAGATGAAGCAACAAACAGATGAAGCAACAAACAGATGAAGCAATCAACAGATGAAGCAACAAACAGATGAGGCAACCAACAGATGAAGCAACAAACAGATGAAGCAACCAACAGATGAAGCAATAAACAGATGAAGCAACCAACAGATGAAGCAACAAACAGATAAAGCAACCAACAGGTGAAGCAACCAACAGATGAAGCAACAAACAGATGAAGCAACAAACAGATGAAGCAACAAACAGATGAAGCAACAAACAGATAAAGCAACCAACAGATGAAGCAACAAACAGATGAAGCAACAAACAGATGAAGCAACCAACAGATGAAGCAACAAACAGATAAAGCAACCAACAGGTGAAGCAACCAACAGATGAAGCAACAAACAGATGAAGCAACAAACAGATGAAGCAACAAACAGATGAAGCAACAAACAGATGAAGCAACCAACAGATGAAGCAATAAACAGATGAAGCAACCAACAGATGAGTCAACAAACAGATGAAGCAACAAACAGATGAAGCAACAAACAGATGAAGCAACCAACAGATGAAGGAATCTACAGATGAAGCAACAAACAGATGAAGCAAACAACAGATGAAGCAACCAACAGATGAAGCAACAAACAGATGAAGCAATAAACAGATGAAGCAATAAACAGATGAAGCATCAAACAGATGAGGCAACAAGATGAGGCAACCAACAGATGAAGCAACAAACAGATGAAGCAATAAACAGATGAAGCAACAAACAGATAAAGTAACAAACAGATGAAGCAATAAACAGATGAAGCAACAAACAGATGAAGCAATAAACAGATGAAGCAATAAACAGATGAAGCAACAAACAGATGAAGCAATAAACAGATGAAGCAACAAACAGATGAAGCAACCAACAGATGAAGCAACAAACAGATGAAGCAATAAACAGATGAAGCAACAAACAGATGAAGCAACAAACAGATGAAGCAACAAACAGATGAAGCAACTAACAGATGAAGCAATAAACAGATGAAGCAATAAACAGATGAAGCAACAAAAAGATGAAGCAACCAACAGATAAAGCAACCAACAGATGAAGCAACCAACAGATGAAGCAATAAACAGATGAAGCAACAAAAAGATGAAGCAACCAACAGATAAAGCAACCAACAGATGAAGCAACCAACAGATGAAGCAACCAACAGATGAAGCAATAAACAGATGAAGCAACAAACAGACGAGGCAACAAGATGAGGCAACCAACAGATGAAGCAACAAACAGATGAAGTAACCAACAGATGAAGCAACCAACAGATGAAGCAACCAACAGATGAAGCAACCAACAGATGAAGCAATAAACAGATGAAGCAAGAAACAGATGAAGCAACAAACAGATGAAGCAACAAACAGATGGGGTAACAAGATGAGGCAACCAACAGATGAAGCAACAAACAGATGAAGCAACCAACAGATGAGGCAACAAACAGATGAAGCAACAAACAGATGAAGCAACAAACAGATGAAGCAATAAACAGATGAAGAAATCAACAGATGAAGCAACCAACAGATGAAGCAACCAACAGATGAAGCAATAAACAGATGAAGCAAGAAACAGATGAAGCAACAAACAGATGAAGCAACCAACAGATGAAGCAAACAACAGATGAAGCAACAAACAGATGAAGCAATAAACAGATGAAGTAACAAACAGATGAAGCAACCAACAGATGAAGCAAACAACAGATGAAGCAACAAACAGATGAAGCAATAAACAGATGAAGCAATAAACAGATGAAGCAACCAACAGATGAAACAACAAACAGATGAAGCAATCAACAGATGAAGCAACAAACAGATGAAGCTATCAACAGATGAAGCAACAAACAGATGAAGCAACAAACAGATGAAGCAACAAACAGATGAAGCAACAAACAGATGAAGCAACCAACAGATGAAGCAATAAACAGATGAAGCAACCAACAGATGAGTCAACAAACAGATGAAGCAACAAACAGATGAAGCAACAAACAGATGAAGCAACCAACAGATGAAGGAATCTACAGATGAAGCAACAAACAGATGAAGCAAACAACAGATGAAGCAACCAACAGATGAAGCAACAAACAGATGAAGCAATAAACAGATGAAGCAATAAACAGATGAAGCATCAAACAGATGAGGCAACAAGATGAGGCAACCAACAGATGAAGCAACAAACAGATGAAGCAATAAACAGATGAAGCAACAAACAGATAAAGTAACAAACAGATGAAGCAATAAACAGATGAAGCAACAAACAGATGAAGCAATAAACAGATGAAGCAATAAACAGATGAAGCAACAAACAGATGAAGCAATAAACAGATGAAGCAACAAACAGATGAAGCAACCAACAGATGAAGCAACAAACAGATGAAGCAATAAACAGATGAAGCAACAAACAGATGAAGCAACAAACAGATGAAGCAACAAACAGATGAAGCAACTAACAGATGAAGCAATAAACAGATGAAGCAATAAACAGATGAAGCAACAAAAAGATGAAGCAACCAACAGATAAAGCAACCAACAGATGAAGCAACCAACAGATGAAGCAATAAACAGATGAAGCAACAAAAAGATGAAGCAACCAACAGATAAAGCAACCAACAGATGAAGCAACCAACAGATGAAGCAACCAACAGATGAAGCAATAAACAGATGAAGCAACAAACAGACGAGGCAACAAGATGAGGCAACCAACAGATGAAGCAACAAACAGATGAAGTAACCAACAGATGAAGCAACCAACAGATGAAGCAACCAACAGATGAAGCAACCAACAGATGAAGCAACCAACAGATGAAGCAATAAACAGATGAAGCAAGAAACAGATGAAGCAACAAACAGATGAAGCAACAAACAGATGGGGTAACAAGATGAGGCAACCAACAGATGAAGCAACAAACAGATGAAGCAACCAACAGATGAGGCAACAAACAGATGAAGCAACAAACAGATGAAGCAACAAACAGATGAAGCAATAAACAGATGAAGAAATCAACAGATGAAGCAACCAACAGATGAAGCAACCAACAGATGAAGCAATAAACAGATGAAGCAAGAAACAGATGAAGCAACAAACAGATGAAGCAACCAACAGATGAAGCAAACAACAGATGAAGCAACAAACAGATGAAGCAATAAACAGATGAAGTAACAAACAGATGAAGCAACCAACAGATGAAGCAAACAACAGATGAAGCAACAAACAGATGAAGCAACAAACAGATGAAGCAACCAACAGATGAAGCAAACAACAGATGAAGCAACAAACAGATGAAGCAATAAACAGATGAAGCAATAAACAGATGAAGCAACCAACAGATGAAACAACAAACAGATGAAGCAATCAACAGATGAAGCAACAAACAGATGAAGCTATCAACAGATGAAGCAACCAACAGATGAGGCAACCAACAGATGAAGCAACCAACAGATGAAGCAAACAACAGATGAAGCAACAAACAGATGAAGCAACAAACAGATGAAGCAACCAACAGATGAAGCAACCAACAGATGAAGCAACCAACAGATGAAGCAATAAACAGATGAAGCAAGAAACAGATGAAGCAAGAAACAGATGAAGCAACAAACAGATGAAGCAACCAACAGATGAAGCAATAAACAGATGAAGCAACAAACAGACGAGGCAACAAGATGAGGCAACCAACAGATGAAGTAACAAACAGATGAAGCAACCAACAGATGAAGCAAACAACAGATGAAGCAACAAACAGATGAAGCAACAAACAGATGAAGCAACCAACAGATGAAGCAAACAACAGATGAAGCAACAAACAGATGAAGCAATAAACAGATGAAGCAATAAACAGATGAAGCAACCAACAGATGAAACAACAAACAGATGAAGCAATCAACAGATGAAGCAACAAACAGATGAAGCTATCAACAGATGAAGCAACCAACAGATGAGGCAACCAACAGATGAAGCAACCAACAGATGAAGCAAACAACAGATGAAGCAACAAACAGATGAAGCAACAAACAGATGAAGCAACCAACAGATGAAGCAAACAACAGATGAAGCAACAAACAGATGAAGCAAGAAACAGATGAAGCAACCAACAGATGAAGCAACCAACAGATGAAGCAACCAACAGATGAAGCAATAAACAGATGAAGCAAGAAACAGATGAAGCAAGAAACAGATGAAGCAACAAACAGATGAAGCAACCAACAGATGAAGCAATAAACAGATGAAGCAATAAACAGATGAAGCAACAAACAGATGAAGCAACAAACAGATGAGGCAACAAGATGAGGCAACCAACAGATGAAGCAACAAACAGATGAAGCAACAAACAGATAAAGCAACCAACAGATGAGGCAACAAACAGATGAAGCAACAAACAGATGAAGCAATCAACAGATGAAGCAACAAACAGATGAGGCAACCAACAGATGAAGCAACCAACAGATGAAGCAAACAACAGATGAAGCAACCAACAGATGAAGCAACAAACAGATGAAGCAACCAACAGATGAGGCAACCAACAGATGAAGCAATAAACAGATGAAGCAATAAACAGATGAAGCAACAAACAGATGAGGCAACAAGATGAGGCATCCAACAGATGAAGCAACAAACAGATGAAGTAAAAAACAGATGAAGCAACAAACAGATGAAGCAACAAACAGATGAGTCAACAAACAGATGAAGCAACAAACAGATGAAGCAACAAACAGATGAAGTAAAAAACAGATGAAGCAACAAACAGATGAAGCAACAAACAGATAAAGCAACCAACAGATGAGTCAACAAACAGATGAAGCAACAAACAGATGAAGCAACAAACAGATGAAGCAATCAACAGATGAAGCAACAAACAGATGAGGCAACCAACAGATGAAGCAACAAACAGATGAAGCAACCAACAGATGAAGCAATAAACAGATGAAGCAACCAACAGATGAAGCAACAAACAGATAAAGCAACCAACAGGTGAAGCAACCAACAGATGAAGCAACAAACAGATGAAGCAACAAACAGATGAAGCAACAAACAGATGAAGCAACAAACAGATGAAGCAACAAACAGATAAAGCAACCAACAGATGAAGCAACAAACAGATGAAGCAACAAACAGATGAAGCAACCAACAGATGAAGCAACAAACAGATAAAGCAACCAACAGGTGAAGCAACCAACAGATGAAGCAACAAACAGATGAAGCAACAAACAGATGAAGCAACAAACAGATGAAGCAACCAACAGATGAAGCAATAAACAGATGAAGCAACCAACAGATGAGTCAACAAACAGATGAAGCAACAAACAGATGAAGCAACAAACAGATGAAGCAACCAACAGATGAAGGAATCTACAGATGAAGCAACAAACAGATGAAG